>NC_091283.1:51782417-52043609 GCF_032444005.1 Ranitomeya imitator
AGAGGTGATATCAGTCATTGTACAGGAGGAGGAGGTGAGCTCTGATATCACCTATTGGGAATGGTGGATTCTGTGTTATCTACTGTAAACAGTGGTGTTATCAGTCATTGTACAGGAGGAGGAGGTGAGTTGTGACATCACCTATTGTGAATGGTGGATCCTGTGTTATCTACTGTATATAGAGGTGTTATCAGTCATTGTACAGGAGGAAGAGGTGAGCTGTGACATCACCTATTGTGAATGGTGGATCCTGTGTTATCTACTGTATACAGTGTTGATATCAGTCATTGTACAGGAGGAGGAGGTGAGCTGTGACATCACCTATTGTGAATGGTGGATCCTGTGTTATCTACTGTATATAGAGGTGTTATCAGTCATTGTACAGGAGGAGGAGGTGAGCTGTGATATCACCTATTGTGAATGGTGGATCCTGTGTTATCTACTGTATACAGTGTTGATATCAGTCATTGTACAGGAGGAGGAGGTGAGCTGTGACATCACCTATTGTGAATGGTGGATCCTGTGTTATCTACTGTATACAGTGTTAAGATCAGTCTTTGTACAGGAGGAGGAGGTGAGCTGTGACATCACCTATTGTGAATGGTGGATCCTGTGTTATCTACTGTATACAGTGTTGATATCAGTCATTGTACAGGAGGAAGAGGTGATCTGTGATATCACCTATTGTGAATGGTAGATCCTGTGTTATCTACTGTATACAGTGGTGTTATCAGTCATTGTAAGCCTGTGTCTGATGATAACAAGATTGCTGAAAAGTCAGCTGCACAGAACAGAAAGTATGTATCTGGTATTACACCTAGACGCCAGTGTTAAAATTGATAAATTTCTGATTTGTTTTACAGTATATGGACAGTGATATAGATAGAATTTAAAAAAATATGATTTATATAAAATAAATTGATTCAAATGTGATTTAAATGATAGGTAATTTTCCAGTGACACATTCCCTTGAAATTTAAACTTAGTTACATGTGTAGTAACCCAATCGATAGTGTGTCCTTCCCATTAAGTAATCCTGCATTGTCAGTAGCTTCTGTACACTACAGCTCACTCTCTAACTGCCCCTCTACATTATCCCCTGCATTTGTGAGCTGTAGTTCTCCATTTCTAGTCACCTCCATTTCAGATGCAATGCATTTCTCATTTGCTGTGATCTGGCGTCATTTAATGGTGAAAGTGTACAAAGACTCATAATTATTGTTTTGTAAGGATCTGAGATTTGAATCCGGTGTCCTATTGGCCAGCTCCTAGTCACATGATCAATAAGAGGAGCTGTTTCCCAGGCAAGTCTAGAATGTTCTTTAGTCTGAGGGATGCCCTCAGGGAGAGCAGAAGACACATGGAGGCTGATTTCACTACAAGACCTCCTGCAGGCCTAAGAGCCTGGGATCCCTCTAAAACCTCTACAGACATCATTCTAAAGTCTTTCTGACTGGAATCACCTCAGTTTTTACATTCACCTTTAAGTACATGTGTGTGCATGGGCCATGACACACTGTGGAGTTAACCCCGAGTACAGTTCTGTAACCTCTCAATGCTGCGTCTACCCCCTTCTGTAAGCTATCAAAAGACACTGTCCAGTGCTCTTAAAGCTCCAGACCCCAATCACATCTCAGCATCTAAGTGTGAACTGTAATTGCCATGGACTACCAATGAGAGACTGTTCCGTGTTTGTTCCAAGTTATAATTCCCGTTCCTGCTGAAGTAAAAGCAACTGTTATCCCCATAACCCGTGTGTGTCATAATTCCTTCGGCTGCGGACACTGTGTGGGGGTGGATAGCAGGGAATGTTCAGCCTGGTCATTATATATGTTCAAGGGATTTCTGATGTAATTAATTAATGTTTGACAAATATTTCACTGTAGAATACGGAGTTGACCTGTTTGCTTCTCTTTCTCTAGCTGAGTGAGAAGTATGGGCCGGTATATACGCTCCACATGGGAATGGATCCGGTTGTGGTGCTGTGCAGTTGTGACGCAGTGAAGGAGGCTCTCATTGACAATGCAGAGGACTTTGGTGCCAGGGGACACATGCCACTACTGGACAGGTTAAATTCTGGAGGGCACGGTAAGAACCAAGTCTAGATATTGCTTATATAGCATACCACAAACCAAAACCCAAATATATAGGAGATTCAATGATTATAACAGATTAAACATTCACTTAAAACCTGGGCGGGACCAAAGACACTTAGGTGACTACTCCGAAATTTCGGTTCTCCCTGCTCTATTCCATTTAAGTCACAGATCTCTCCCTACATGTCTGTTTAGGGAGTGACCTGTCACTCAAAGGAAGAAGAGGAGTGGGGGCGGGGAGAAGCTTCCGATGGACAGGTCTTCTGGTTTGTGAATGTATGTTTTCTATGAAACAACGCAACTTTCAGGAGTAAAACATATCTAGCTGGTATATAGATAGTGATCTACAAAGAAACAAAGGTCCTCCAAAAGCGTCAAGGTTAATGAATACATTTTATTGACAGAAAAATTGATTAAAAAACACATAAAATAAGGAAATGGTAATATGGTAGACAAAAAAATTGAAAAACTTTATTTTTTTATATTTATTATATTTGTTTACCTCACTAATAATGAATTAACAGTAGTGTTGAGCGATACTTTCCGATATCCAAAAATATCGGTATCGGATTGGATCGGCCAATATCCAAAAAATATCGGCTATCGCTGATACCGATACCGGAAACCAATGCAAGTCAATGGGACACAAATATCGGAATTAAAATAAGCCCTTTCTTTCCTTGTAGGTTAATTCAACATGAAGGAAAACAACTACGAATAATGTAGAATGTATTGGGGGAGGTAGAGAAGACATTAAAGGCATAGAGGTTTAGCCCAATCAAATAGAATAGCAGGAATTATTATTTTTTTTTTTTTAAGATGTTCGGAGTTACAAAGATATTGACTATGTTAAGCTTTTTCATATTTTGTCAGATATTTATGTTTCACTACTTCCAAGCTCTTTACCTTCTTTTTTACTTCTCCCACACTTTCTTCTTCATCATCCTCAGCAGCATCTTTTTCATCAACTTCTTCTTCACCTTATTCATCATCTTCTTCTTCACCTTCTTCCTATTATTCTTTTTTTTTTACATTCTTCATATTTTTCTTATTCAACTATTATTTTTCTTCATATTCTACTTCTTCATCTTCTTCATATTATTTTTCTTTATCATATTCTTATTTGTGACAGGCATTCCTGTAGTTGTTGTCTATAAAAGTTTGAAGATTACACCTTCTGTTCTGCCTGTCACAAAAGATTTACAACAGGATTTGTCCATGTTCAGTTTGGCCTGCAGCAGCAGGTTTTTTCCAGGGGCACCACAAGGAGGAACGGACTCACCCCCATACACTGCTTAGTCTTCTTCTGCTTATAATTTAGATAATATCTTTTGCTCTGATTTTTAGTCGTATGCTTAATGTTCTGCTTTTTGTTCTGCAGCTTCTTGTTCTTCTGCTTCTTGGTCTTCTTTGGGGTGGTCTTCAGGGTCGTCGTCTTCTTTAGGGTGGACTTCAGGGTCGTCGTCTCCAGGGTCGTCATCTCCGGGGTCGTCGTCTTCTTCGGGGTGGTCTTTTGGGTCGTTGTCTTTAGGGTAGTTGTCAGGGAGATCCAGAGTGATTACCAAAAACCATTTAAAAAATCTTGAACTTGGAAATGTAGAAGAAGGTACAAGAAGGCCGAGGAACTACCGAGAACCAGCTGATGGTACTGGAACCCGGAGGGGTAGCCGAAGGTACTAAAGCCAATGGAACTACTGAGGACCAGCTGATGGAACTGGAACCCGGTTACTAAGCAGGAGGTACCCATGCCAGAAAGCACTATCAAGGACGACCAGACGTTGGTGAAACTCAGATACCGAGAAGGAGGCACCTAAACCAAAGGCTCTGCCTGGAACCAGCTGATGGTACTGGAACCAGGATGGGTAGCAGAAGGTACAAGAGCCAAAGACACTGCCGAGAACCAGCTGATGGTACCGGAACCTGGATGGGTAGCAGAAGGTACAATAGGGGGACCTATTCAAGATTGACTTCTAAAGAACCAGCTAATGGTGCTGGAATTCAGATAGGCAGCAGAAGGTGCACATGAAAAATAAATTGCAAGGCCGTGAGCCGGCCAGAGTTACCAAAAACCCACAGTCCTACAGGGGGAGATTGTCCTATTTGCACTACGGAAACAGTCTTGATTGCCAGTTCCCGCAGCCCACATAGGAAGTACCTAAACTGCAGGCACCATAGAGTGGGGTAACCCGACCGCAACCCGACAGGACAACGTATTAGAGGAAAAGTGACCTTGACACTACCGGGAAAAAGCTGGGATGCTGGAATCAGGCTGGGCAGGAGGGAGTACCCATGCCAAAGACAATGCCGAGAACCAGCTGACGGTACTGGAACCCGGATGGGTAGCAGAAGGTACAAGAGCCAATGGAACTACCGAGGACCAGCTGACGGTACTGGAACCTGGTTACTAAGCAGGAGATACCTGTGCCAGAAAGCACTACCAAGGACCACCAGACGTTGGTGGAACTCGGATACTGAGAAGGAGGCACCTAAGCCAAAGGCTATGCCTGGAACCAGCAGACTGAACTGGAACCCAGGCGGACCTATTCAAGATTGACTTCTAAAGAACCAGCTAATGGTGCTGGAACTCAGATAGGCAGCAGAAGGCCCACTTGAAAAAAAATTGCAAGGCCGCGAGCCGGCCAGGGTTACCGAAAACCCACAGTCCTACAAGGGGAGCTTGTCCTATTGGCACTACGGAAACAGCCTTGATTGCCAGTTCCCGCAGCCCACATAGGAAGCACCTAAACTGCAGGCACCATAGAATCTGTTAACCTGACCGCAACCCAACAAGACAATTTATTGGAGGCAAAGTGACCTTGACACTACCCGGAAACAGCTGGTGTTCTGGAACAAGACTGGGCAGGAGGGAGCACCCGTGCCAAAGACACTTCTGAGCAGCAACTGGCAGTGTTGGAGCCCAGGGATTACAGGAGAAACAGAGTGTAGGCTGATGCCTATTTGGAGGCAGTTTAATATCTGTAGTAGTGTGAATGTGGAGGGAGCTGGAGAAATTGCCGCACACACAGCTGGGGATCAGCTGTCGTTACTGAACCCCAAAACACTGGAGCATGTGTTGAGTGTGCAGACTGCCCTTCCGAGCAGCAACTGGCGGTGTTGGAGCCCAGGAATTACAGGAGAAACAGAGTGTAGGCTGAGGCCTAATTGGAGCAAGTTGAAAGGGAACCTGTCACCCCCTTTGGGGGTAACTAAAATAGCCACCTTGTGCAGCACTAATGCTGCACAAGGAAAAGGTGGCTCTTTTAGTTATGCTCCTTGCACACGCTGAAGTAAACACTTATATAATGTGCTCCCTCATACCGTGAAACCGTCCCGGAGGCGGGACTTTTCTTCTTACTCAGACGCAGCACAGCCGCCATTCATACCGCCTTGGCGCCGGGCGCCGCCTCCTCAGCGTTGTTTGAATCTGTCCCGGAGCCTGCGCTGTTATGTTATCCATTGGGCATGCACAATTAGTGCTGCCGGTTTTCTGACATCATTTGATGTCAGGCTGACTGCGCCTGTGTGGCCGCGCTGCCCCAGATCCCGCCCCGCAGTGTCTTCTGATTTATTCACACTGTGGGGCAGGGATTCATGGGCATGCGCTGTGCATATCTTCGCCTCTCACTCATCTCCTTTCGCCTTCTTCAGACTGTGCGGCGTCAGCTGATCCCTAAGCACATGCCATGGCGATTAGGGATCAGCTGACGCCGCATAGTCTGAAGGCAGAGGGAGATGAGTGAGAGGCGAAGATATGCACAGCGCATGCCCATGAATTCCAGCCCCGCAGTGTGAATAAATCAGAGGACACTGCGGGGCGGGATCTCGGGCAGCACGGCCGCACAGGCGCAGTCAGCCTGACGTCAAATGATGTCAGGAGACAGGCAGTGCTAACTGCGCATGTCCAATGGATAACATACCAGCGCAGGCTCCGGGACAGATTCAAACAACGCTGAGGAGGCGGCGCCCGGTGCCAAGGGGGTATGAATGATGGCTGGGCTGCGTCTGATTAAGAAGGAAAGTCCCGCCTCTGGGACGGTTTCACGGTATGAGGGGCACATTTTATAAGTGTTTAGTTCAGCGTGTGCAAGGAGCATAACTAAAAGACCACCTTGTCCAAATGCAGCATTACTGCTACACAAGGTGGCTCTTATAGTTACAAACGCCTGGGGGGGACAGGTTCACTTTAATATCTGTGCAGAGAGAAAGTGGACGGAGCAGGAGAAATTGCCAGATACACAGCATGGGAGCAGCTGGCATTACTGAACTCCAATAACACGGCAGCAAGTGTTGACTGTGCAGACAGCACTTCTAAGCAGCAACTGGCAGTGTCGAAGCCCAGGGTCAATGCTAGAAACAGAGTGTAGGCTGAGGCCTAATTGGAGGCAGTTTATTATCTGTTGCAGTGTGAGAGTGGACGGAGCAGAAGAAATTGCCAGATACACAGCAGGGGAGCAGCTGGTGTTACTGAACCCCAATAACACGTCAGCAAGTGTTGACTGTGCAGACAGCACTTATGAGCAGCAACTGGCAGTGTTGGAGCCCAGGGTTAATGCTAGAAACAGAGTGTAGGCTGAGGCCTAATTGGAGGCAGTTTAATATCTGTTGTAGTGTGAGAGTGGACGGAGCAGGAGAAATTGCCGGATACACAGCATGGGAGCAGCTGTCGTTACTGAACCCCAATAACACGGCAGCAAGTGATGACTGTGCAGACGGCACTTCTGAGCAGCAACTGGCAGTATTGGAGCTCAGGGTCATTGTTAGAAACAGAGTGTAGGCTGAGGCCTAATTGGAGCCAGTTTAATATCTGTTGCAGTGTGAGAGTGGACAGAGCTGGAGAAATTGCCGGATACACAGCATGGGAGCAGCTGTCGTTACTGAACCCCAATAACACGGCAGCAAGTGTTGACTGTGCAGATGGCACTTCTGAGCAGCAACTGGCAGTGTTGAAGCCCAGGGTCATTGTTAGAAACAGAGTGTAGGCTGAGGCCTAATTGGAGCCAGTTTAATATCTGTTGCAGTGTGAGAGTGGACAGAGCTGGAGAAATTGCCGGATACACAGCAAGGGAGTAGCTGGTGTTACTGAACCCCAATAACACGGCAGCAAGTGATGACTGTGCAGACGGCACTTCTGAGCAGCAACTGGCAGTATTGGAGCTCAGGGTCAATGCTAGAAACAGATTGTAGGCTGAGGCCTAATTGGAGGCAGTTTAATATCTGTTGCAGTGTGAGAGTGGATGGAGCAGGAGAAATTGCCGAATATACAGCAGGGGAGCAGCTGTCGTTACTGAACCCCAATAACACAGCAGCAAGTGTTGTCTGTGCAGATGGCACTTCTGAGCAGCAACTGGCAGTGTTGGAGCCCAGGGTCAATGCTAGAAACAGAGTGTAGGCTGAGGCCTAATTGGAGGCAGTTTAATATCTTTTGCAGTGTAAGAGTGGACGGAGCAGGAAAAATTGCCGGATACACAGCAGGGGAGCAGCTGGCGTTACTGTACCCCAATAACACGGCAGCAAGTGATGACTGTGCAGATGGCTGTTCTGAGCAGCAACTGGCAGTGTTGGAGTCCAGGGATTACAGTTCAGGTGGTAGAAACATGAACACAACAGGAGACCTGGATACTGTTGCCAACCAATTATTTAATCTGGAAGAGGAGTGGCAAATTCCTGTGAGATCCAGGCCTTGCTCATTTTCAGAAAATCTTTAGAAATACCCTGGTTTAGGGAAAGAGAAAAAAGAAACAAATGTGGCGCTTCCTCTGAGTGTAATACGTTTTTACCAACAGTTAAAAAAAATTATTTTAATTGTGGTTATGCTCACCTTTTATCGGTAAGAAATGCACATTGAGATTCTCAAGGAATCAATTCTTTAGACAACTCTTCTCCATATGTTATATAATCCAATAAGGTGTGCAGCTCACTTTGGAGAACTATGTGTTGATCCTGCTTCGGATCCACATAGGTGGCGACTTCAAAGGAAAAATAATCTCCAAGCAAATGTGGCGCTAAGCACCTACGGATTTTTTGAATGCATCCACTTCCATTAATTTTCAGAAAAATAAGCCAGTCAACGTTATCGGAGAATAGTCGCATGCGACGGTCTGTTAGTACACCACCTGCAGCACTAAAGATGCGTTCCGATAATACACTAGCAGCAGGACAAGCCAGCACCTCCAATGCATACTGGCTAAGCTCTGGCCATGTATCCAACTTAGAGACCCAAAACTTGAATGGGGAAGAGCTGTCTGGGAGTACACTGAGAGGGCAAGACATGTAGTCTGTCAGCATCTGACGGAAACGTGGCCTCCTGCTGACTGGATCCGTCTGTGATGGTGTAGACATTTGTGGCGGGCACACAAAACTTTGCCACATTTGGGCCATACTGGTCTAGCCTTGTGCTGAGGCACTGCTTCTGCTCCCTCTTTGTGCAGAGCTTCCTCCACTGCCTCGACGCTCTGAGCTGCTTTGTAAAGCACTAGCAGCACTGCTCTCGGTTGGAATGGAGAACATGATGGAATTCACCACTGTGTCTTGGTACTTCCGCATTTTATGCTCCCGCTTCAATGGTGTTTTGAGGCTTTGTAAGTTGTCCCGGTAGCGAGGATCTAGGAGGGTGTACATCCAATAACCAGCTGTGTTGAGAATGTGGGAGATGCGGCGGTCGTTTCTCAGGCACTGCAGCATGAAATCAACCATGTGCTGCAGACTGCCAACTGGCCAAGAAACGCTGTCCCCTGCTTGAGGTGTGATCTCTGCCTGCTCTGCATCACCCCACCCTCGCTCTACATACTGACTACTAGAGCATTGTGTAACTCCCTCGTCTAACATAGTAACATAGTAACATAGTTAGTAAGGCCGAAAAAAGACATTTGTCCATCCAGTTCAGCCTATATTCCATCATATTAAATCCCCAGATCTACGTCCTTCTACAGAACCTAATAATTGTATGATACAATATTGTTCTGCTCCAGGAAGACATCCAGGCCTCTCTTGAACCCCTCGACTGAGTTCGTCTAGACAGATGTCTTCCTCCTCCATTGACTCCTTCTCATCCTCCTCACAAAGTGTCCCCTGCCTAGGCCTTTGTGAGGAACCACATTGCGCAGACTGTCCAGAAGCAGATGACATTTGTTACTCCTCATCCTCCACCTCTTCCACAACCTCCTACCTTAGCCCTTGCAGTGTTTTTTCAAGCAGGCAGATAAGGGGGATAGTCATGCTGACTAGTGCATCATCTGCACTCGCCATCCGTGTGGAATCATCAAAGACATGGAAATCGTGGCAGATGTCCTTCATAGAGGCCCACTCAGTGGTGGTGAAGTGGGAACGGCGCGCAGTGCGACTTGTTTGCGCCTGATGCAGCTGGTACTCCATTACTGCAGCCTGCTGCTCACACAAATGCTCCAACATATGTAATCTTGAATTCCACCTGGTGGGTAGGTCAGATATGATGCGATGTTCTGGAAGGCGGAATCGGCGCTGCAGAGCTGCAATGCATGATCTTGCCATGCTGTTGCACCACAAGTGAGCGCACTCTAGGCGGATCTTGTGCAGCAGTGCATCAAGATCCGGATAGTCCCTCAAAAAACTCTGCACGACCAAGTTGAGCACATGAGCCTAGGCCCAGAGCTGCCACCAGATTTCGGCCATTGTCACACACTACCATGCCTGGCTGGAGATTCGCTGGCACAAACCACACGTCGCTTTCCTTCTTGATGGCATTCCAGAGCTCCTGCGCTGTGTTGCTTCGATTCCCCAAAGAAATTAATTTCAATACGGCCTGTTGACGTTTGGCCATGGCTGTGCTCATATTGGTCAGATCAGGTAAGCATTCACGGGTCCATGTGGAGGTAGACCGTGACGGCTCCTGCAGTGCTGATTCAGAGGAACTGGAGTATGAGGAGGAGTCAATGTGTACAGACTGGATTCCTGCAATCCTTGGAGTTGGCAGAACAGGTACAGCGCTACTCTCAAGATCTGTACCCGGCTCCACAACATTTAACCAATGGGCAGTGAGGGAAAGGTATCATCCCTGTCCATGGTGACTGGTCCATGCATCGGTGGTCAAGTGGACCTTGCTACTGACGGCGTTTAGTAGCACATGTTTAATGTTTCCCTCCACATGCTTTTGCAGGGCAGGGACGGCTTGCCTGCTGAAATAAAAGCGGCTGGGCACGTTGTATTGTGGGACTGCCAATGCCATGAAGTTACGGAAGGTGTCAGTCTCCACCAGCCTGAATGACAGCATTTCAAGGGACAGTAGTTTTGCAATGCCATCATTCAGAGCCAGTGCTCGGGGGTGGTTTGCTGAGAGTGGCCACCTTTTCTCCCATGCCTGTGCTACTGATGGCTGTAGACTGGGCTGGGAGTGTGAGGATGACAGGGAACGTGTTGCTGTGGGTGGAAATACACTGGGTCTCTGTACAACAGTGACAGAGGTTCTTCCATGGCAATCCTGTGAGGAAGCTGAACCAGCTGTGTGTGAGCTGGAGGAAGAGACTACAACACGAGCTGAAGAGGTGGTAGGTGGCGCTGTAGGTTGGCCTAGGTCTTCAGGGTGTTTTTGTAACTCCACCACATGCTTGGTCCGCACATGTTTCCACATATTTGTGGTATTGAGGTTGCTAACACTTTTCCCTCTTTTGACTTTCTGATTACACAGTTTGCATTTGACAAAGCAAATGTCATCTGCAGCTGTGTCAAAAAAGGACCATGGACTGCAAGTCTTGGGAGCGCCTGTTTTGGGTTTTTGGAAGAGGCATGCTCCTAATGGGTGCCGAAGTGGAGGCTACAGGCAACCCTGTCTGCCCCCTCCCTCTTCCTCCTTTTTGGGCCATTCGGGGAATCTCCTCCTCAGAGCTGCTCCCACCACCTTCCTGTACCTCACGCCATGATGGGTCAAGGACCTCATCATCTACACTACCCTTGTCCAACAACTGCTTCTCCTGGGTAGTCTCGCAGCATAGTACGCACCAGAAAGTGGCACCTGAGTCTCATCAGATGCGTACTGAGGTGTGCTGACCGTAGGCACTGGCCCACCCGCCTTTTCAGATTCAGAGAGACAAAGCAGTTGCGCATCACTGCATACTGCCTCTTCTTCAGTTTCTCGAATGCTGCTTGGCTGGCCCCCTCTTTCCAAGCCAAGAGATTCAGAGAACAAAAGTAGAGATGGCTCCTGTCCAGGGCTCTCTGACTACCTGGGCAATTTGGCAGGTGGTGAAGAGACAGATGGGCTCTGGACCTGAGAGGATGTGGCACTAATTGAAGTCGATGCATTAGCTGCCATCAATCCGACAATGGCTTCAATTTGTTCGTCCCGCAGGTGTGGGTACGTAGAGCTCCTACAAAGCTGCGCATAAAGGACTGTTCCCTGGTAAAACTGGGGGATGCTTAGTCACTGGTGCCCGCAGCAGGCACAGAATCCTCACATCCTCTCCCTGCTGAAACTCCACACCTATGACTACGTGCCTTACTCCCTGCCTTCTTCATCTTGGTAGACTGATAAAGATAGGCAGAAAAGTACTAAGGGGTTAGTGTACTTATTCCTGAACAGCTGCTAACAGGTATAAGAAACACTAATTTTATAAACTAGACTTTAATATGAGCTAATGTGGCCTACACAACTGTTAAGTGGAGTGTTTGGTGAACTTTATTTAGGGTTTTTTTGGACAAAAAGACACTGGATGTGCCCAAAGATGTCAAAACAGTAGTATCACAAACTTTTTGTAGCTATTACAATGCAGGAAGGTAACCTACAATGCAATAGATGAGGCTCCAAAAATAGGCTAATACTAATCTGGCTGGGGCTGCAGGGCACAAGGCTGCAGAAAGGCTCCTCTATCTACTTTTATATAGTGCACGCAATCTAGCTTGATACGGATGGAAACACACCACTAATAGGAGAAATCAGGAAAAATAGGCTGCACTAATAAAAAAAAAAGGACAACGTAGGAGGCAGAGACACACGCTGAGCGGACTACAACCAGATGTGGCTGCAGAACACACTGTAGCGAGAGCTGCACTCACACACACAGACCTTGCAGACAGCCGTGAATGGCGCTGCAAAGCTGCAGAAAAGCTCCTCTATCTACTTCTATATAGTGTTTGCACACTATCTAGCTGGATACGGATGGAAACACAATAATAGGAGAAATCAGCAAAAATGTGCAGCAGCACAAATGCAAAAAAGGACAATGTAACAGTATGAGGCAGTGACGCACGCTGAGGGAACTACAACCAGATGTGGCTGCAGAACACACTGCAGCGTGAGCTGCACTCACACACACAGAGACCTTGCAGACAGCTGTGAACAGTGCTGCAAGGCAAAAAAAAAGGTTCTCACACAGCGGTTGCTACAGTAGCCTGAGTAAAGCACAATGAAGCAAATCGCGATCTCAAACTATCCCTCAGTCAGAACAGCAGCGTCCTGTCCCTAGCTGAATTCACAGCAGAGTGAACCCAAAATGGCGGCGGCTTTTATAGTGTATCATGAGATCATTTCAGCAGCCAATCACAGCCATGCCAGTAGTTACATGCCTAACAAGCATAACAGGATGTGCCTACATTTCTTTAGATTCCTCATTTGCTGAATTAAATCAAACTGGCTCATAGCATTATGGGAACTTCCGATTCCGGCATTCGATATTGCAAACGTATCGGAACTCAGTATCGGAATTCCCATACTGCGAATATCGGCCGATACGATATTTGCAGTATCGGAATGCTCAACACTAATTAACAGCTTACATTTTATCCACTGTTATGTATTGATAAGAATATACTGTTGTTATTACCTTTGTATGCTCTTGGTGCAGATAGTTTCAGTCTCGAGGATTTATATGCAGGGTTTGTTTTTAATATTAATATTAATCTAAATTATTTAAGATTTTTTTATTCTCTAAATGCAAACATTAAAGGGAATGTATAATTAGAAAATAGTTTTTGTGTTAAATCTATTTCTTAAAAAATATTTGAGACTTTCTTCATTTTGCAATCTGTATAAAACAAATCAATTTGGTAATCTTGCAATTTTCACACTAGCCACAAGAGCTACTTCAGACTCATAATTTCAGTAATAACTTTCAGCAGGTTCATTGTCATCACAGACAGGATTACAATGATAGTTAACACCTCTATACACAGCTGATAACACAAGATCCAAATTTCAAAATATGCAAAATCACAGCTTCCCTGATTCCCCTCCCTCCCAAATTAGAGACTTCATTACAAGTGATAGGGTCTAAGGGATTCTATTGCTGCTAACGGTCATGCGGTTTTTTCAACTTAACAGGAAATTAGAATCTAAGATATCCAAAGTGGCAAGTGTGAAAACCGCTAAATTTCTAATTTAGTTTTCAATAGTAATGGGCGAACCCCCCGATGTTCGGTATTGGTGGGTTTACCCAACTTTTTTGTAAAGTTTGAGTTCGGGGACGGACATGACACGAACTTGTGCCTGAACCCTGAAGTCAGACTTTACCTATATGGGAGGGGAGGGGGAGCTGTAAAAAAAGGCGGAAAATTAATAATAAACGTTATAGTTATACTTACCCATCCAGCGACGCATCCTCTCGTCCCGCTGTCTCCCTGCCGCATCTGCTTCCGGGGCCGCTCATTAACTGCCGGCAGTAATCACTGCACCCGGCAGTCTTCGGCTTTTCCTGGCAGTTTTCGTGCGATGACGTCACCACATGAACACTGCCAGAAAAAGCCAAAGACTGCCGAGTGCAGTGAATACCGGAAGCAGATGCGGCCCGAGACAGCGGGACAGGAGGACGCGTCGCTAGACAGGTAAGTATAATTATAATGTTTATTAATTTTATGCTGTTTTTTTTACAGCCCAAACTGGACCCGAACTGTGACACGAGTTTCCCATGGAAACCCATGTTCGGGACCGTGTGACCGAACACTATGTGTGTACTTTACAGTTCGGTTTCGCCCATCCCTAGTTTTTAATAAATATTGTGATATGGTAAAAAAAATGCAATTAACATTCTAGTTTAAATAATATTTAATTTTCTGAGGACACATTACAATTAAATAAGGGTTTACATATTTTTCACATATTCCAAGAATATGCTATAAATGTCAGTGGAAAACATACGGTTCCATTTCACCATCCACTAGGTGAGGTGGCTGGAGGATGTTATATTTAAGTTGAGAATAAATGAATCTGTTCATTCGGGGCTACAGGTATGGAAAATGGCAAACAAGCCCAGCTCCTAATGCCGCCTGGGTACTGAGACATAGTGTCAGTGATCCCAGAGCTGCTATGAAATTCTTAAGGGTGGAACATTCTCTTTTATTGCTTTCTTACAGTTTCCGTAAGTCATTGATTTTGCTACAAGTAATAGTATTTACTTTTTCAGGGGTGGTAGGTAGTAATGGTGAGCGCTGGAGACAGCTGCGCCGTTTTTCTCTGATGACACTAAGGAACTTTGGAATGGGTAAAAGAAGCATTGAACAGAGAATTCAAGAAGAGGCCCAATTTCTAGTGGAAGAATTTCGAAAGAGCAAAGGTAAGAACAACATCAAAATCAGCACCAATAAAGAAAACATGCTTAGAAGAAAATTGTTCTATAATAGATATAATATGTTAATAAGTATTTATAGTTTTAGATGATAATTCAAGTAAAAAAAACTTGAAATAGTTTCCAGATTCCCTGCTAAAGCAGATTTAACAATCTGAGACACCCTGTTCTCTATAGCTCACTTATTAGATTTGCTGTGTAGACTGGGACAGAATGAGCAGAGACAACTTACTATAGTTAGAGAGTGAGTGGGTTGACAGCTATATTTTAACACTATCTACATAAGGTAAGATAGAGACACGATACACACAGAAAACACTCGACATACAGCTCTTCTGCTACTACCTACTTTCTAGAAGAGGAACCTTTACTCCATCATTTTCTGCAAATTGGAATATTTTGTTACCATTCTGTAATCTTCTGTTCATGGCAGCCATCACACACCCTGCTGCAAGTTCCCAAAAACTAGAGCAAAATAAAGTCCTAAATATAATTGCCTCTTCTCCCGTAACAGCCCAACCATTGGATCCAACATTCTTCTTTGCCAAAGCGGTCTCTAATGTCATCTGTTCAGTGGTATTTGGAGATCGATTTGAATATGAGGACAAAGAATTTCTGAAGCTTTTGGGCCTCCTGAATGACATTTTTAAAGGTTTTAGCTCCGTTTGGGGACAGGTAAGGAAGGATTTACTTCCAGTCCTGAAAGATGCTAATGGAAAGCTCTACAAGCTATGACTTTACTATATTAATTTATTTCAGATGTACAATGTCTACCCAAAAATTATAGCAAAGA
Organism: Ranitomeya imitator; assembly: GCF_032444005.1. Lineage (NCBI taxonomy): Eukaryota > Metazoa > Chordata > Amphibia > Anura > Dendrobatidae > Ranitomeya > Ranitomeya imitator. The sequence continues at coordinate 51,797,834 of NC_091283.1, forward strand.
TCCCCGGGCCTCATCATAAACTTTTTAATGCCATTGATGGCATTCAGGAATTTATTGCAAAACGTGTGGAAATGCATAAGGAAACTTTGGACCCCAATGATCCTCGGGATTTTATTGACTGTTTCCTTATTAAGATGGAGCAGGTAAGGTCATTCCATAGATTGTACTTAGGAACCTGGGTGAGGGAGCACTGGATGGGCACATGGCCCAAGTCCTGGGTACTAAAGTATTTATGTGGGAAGTGGGGAAAGAGCACCAAGAATTCTCCTAACCTTGACCAAGATATTGATATACAAATTGTTGCCCAGGATAATGCAGAATCTAACCCTGACTTTGTCTTATGCAACTTAGGTAATGTAAAGATTTTTAATAATGTTTGGTGTCCAATAATTGGTCTAAACCATATCAAGGCTACGTCAGTGTGGCAAAGTTGTTTTTTTGGGGTTTTTTTTGCACCACGTAATAAAAATCACAGATAACCAACAGCGAAAAGCCATATTAAATCATTAAAATTATAAATGATTCTTGTCTACAGCCCATAATTCTTATATGATGACATTAGCAGCGTTCAGAGTAACCTGTAAATTATAATTACAGTCATATTAATCTAAACAAATTTCTCCAACTACAATAAAATGACAAACAGATCGATTTATTATTGCAGACAGAGAAATAAGTTTTAAGGGCTTGACCACGAATTTCTGGACGGTTGGCAACATTCAGCTATGTGCAGGAAAACTGATTATATTGTCCAATATATGTCTCCATAGATATTAACCCCTTCACTATATGCGCCGTACATGTACTGCGCATGTCGTGTCTCCCTCTTTGATGTGGGCTCCGGCGCTGAGCCCACATCAAAGTCGCAACATGTCAGCTATTTTGTACAGCTGACATGTGCGCACAATAGCAGCGGCAGGTGGAATCGCGATCCACCCGCCACTATTAACTAGTTAAATGCCGCTGTCAAACGCTGACAGCGGCATTTAACTACCGATTCCGGCCATCAGGCCAGAAATGTGAACATCGCCGACCCCATCATGTGATTGGGGATCAGCAATGCATCGGCATGACAACCTGAGGTCTCCTGTGGTCGGCTCTCATAGCAAGCCTGTAATTCAGCTGCATAGGGGTGATCTGATGGTCACTCCTATGTAGCTGAGCTGATCCATTTGTGCCATGGAGGCTGTTGAAGCATGGCAAAAGTAAAAAAAAATGTTTTAAAAAATATGAAAAAAATAAAAAAAAATAAAAGTTTAAATCACCCCCCCTTTCAACCCATTCAAAATAAAACAATAAGCCGCGACGTCATTCCTCAGATAAATTCCTAGAATGAGCGCCTTTAGGACCTGAGGAATGACGTCGCGGCTTCTGATTGGTCGCGTGGCGGTCACATGGGCGGCACGCGACCAATCAGAAGCCGCGACGTCATTCCGCAGGTCCTAAAGGCGCTCATTTTGAACAAAGAAGCCGTGCTGGACGCCGGTTCCTCGCGCTGATGTCCAGGGGCCGCCGGAGAGGTGAATATAACAATATTTTTTATTTTAATTCTTTATTTTACACTTTAATATGGATCCCAGGGCCTGAAGGAGAGTTTCCTCTCCTTCAGACCCTGGGAACCATGAGAATACCTTCCGATACTTGGTGTCCCATTGACTTGTATTGGTATCGGATATCGGTATCGGCGATATCCGATACTTTTCGGGTATCGGCCGATACTATCCGATACCGATACTTTCAAGTATCGGACAGTATCGCTCAACATTAATGGTAAACCAATGATGTTGTTCAAACCTAATAATAATAATCTTTATTTATATAGCGCCAACATATTCCGCAGCGCTTTACAGTTTAACAGTTTCAAACACAAAAGTCATAAGTAACAACGTTAACAATACAATAATTAAAGCAAAATAAAAACAAAAACCTACAACTCGTCCTGCAAAAAATAAGCCCTCACTTGGCAATATTGATGGAAAAATAAAAAAGTTATGGCTCTGGGAAGTAGGTGAGCGAAAAACGTAAGCACAAAAACAAAAAGGGCCGCGTCTTGAAGGGGTTAAATGAAAATGTGCCCATGACCAATAGTTATGTGGTTGGATGAACGATCATTTGTCAATGACTGTAAACACTTGAGAGACCACAACGGCTAGCGTTGGATTTTTCTGCCGATGATGTCTCCAATGTGGATCATTGCCTAAAAAATCCAACAGCTTTGACCAATGTTTTGAATGATGACAGACATTCATTGGGTGATTGTTGGTCGAAACTAATGATCACGCGTTTCACCAAACCAACCCACAGTCATTCGTTAAAGTGAAATTTGGCCATTTTGTTCAAGTTTTATCTAATATGCATGGTCTGTCTAACATTATAGATTTCTCAAGCAATTGTTTCTGTAGGCATCTATTGTGTTAGGGTTGGCGGAATGCACCAAATATATTGTTTATTAAAAGGAATTGGTGCGTTCGCAACCCGGGATCCACCGTGCAGGAAAGTACCTGCTGCTAATTAATGGCGGCTCTATATGGCGGTATACACTAACTCTGTTAGCTTCACAGAGTAACCGCGAGAGGTGAGCTCTGTGCCCTGTTAGACTTTCACAGAGGCACAGGCCAACTACCCAGATGTGAGCAGTGAGTGGTCATGCATGCATACTCAATCTCCTCGCCGGAGGAGCCAGCATTCTAGGGGCTTATTTCAGCCGGGTCCCTGAACACATTTATACACAATCTCCTCGCCGGAGGTGCCAGCATTCTAGGGGCTTATTTCAGCCGGGTCCCTGAACACATACAAACACATGACCACATTGGCGCAAAGCATATAGCAAAAGACGATACTAGCGCATGGCCGTGCGGTCATGCGCAGTTTATATAGTTGCAGCACAGGAAGCTGCTACTGAAGTTTTTGCCCTTTCAGGACCTTCCAGAAGGACCAATGGAAAGTGCTGCAGTACCTGAGCATGTTTTGCCCTTTCAGGACCTTCCAGAAGGACCAATGGAATGTACTGCAGCACCTGAGCATGTGACCGAACATGTGGCCCTCGACCTCCAATGGGAGACGCTGCCCTGGGCATGCTCAGTGTGAGTAAACAAGGACTTAGTCCCAGAGAGGCTCGCTCGCCGCAGATCAGTGCAGGGTACCATAGGAAAGCCAGAAAAGGCAGTAGTGACCCTATGCACCGAATCAGCCCCAGCGAGACGCTGGGAGCGACGTCTCCGCTGAGCAGAGCCCACTGCGGCCGATACCGAATGGAAGACTGCAGCAGACACGGATCGAGATTCCCCCTGTGCAGCAGAGGAAACTCGACTCCTAACATTACCCCCCCTCCTAGGGCCCCCCCATCCTTGAGCCTCACTACGCTCAAAAGCTGCGATAAGCAGCGGAGCCCGAATGTGCTCCCAGGTTCTATCCTCTGGGCCGTGACCCTTCCAGTCCACCAGATAAAATTTCTTGCCACGTACCACCTTGCACCCCACAATAGCATTCACCTCAAACTCATCCGTGGATGAACCCGATGTCCCAGCAGATGACTCGGAAAACCGGGACAAATGAACGGGCTTTAAGAGGGAAACGTGGAAAGTATTGGTGATACCTAGGCGTGGAGGAATAGCCAAACGGTAGACCACAGAGTTGACCTGTTCCAGAACCTTAAACGGGCCAATGTAGCGAGGAGCAAACTTAGTGGACTCAACTCGCAGCCTGATGTTACGGGCGGAGAGCCACACTAAGTCGCCAGGAGCAAAGACCGGAGCGGGGCGCCGGTGTGTATCAGCCAAAACCCTCATTCTCTCCTTGGAGGCCCGGATGGCATCCTGTGTGCGGTCCCAGATGTCATGTGCCTCCACCGCCCAGTCTGCCACCCTAGAATCGGTGGATGACACGGGCATGGGCACAGGGACACGCGGATGCTGGCCGTAATTAAGGAGAAAAGGAGTTTGACCAGTGGAATCGGCTACGGCGTTGTTCAGGGCAAATTCCGCCCAAGGTAGCAAAGATGCCCAGTCATCCTGCCTAGCAGAGACGAAATGTCGCAAATATGTCACCAGAGTCTGGTTAGTTCGCTCCACCAACCCATTCGTCTCGGGATGGTATGCAGAGGAGAGGTTTAACTCTATGCTGAGTAAACGGCAGAGCTCTCTCCAAAACCGAGATGCGAACTGGGGACCCCGATCGCTGACAATCTTATCAGGCATACCATGCAAACGGAAAACGTGTTTAATGAACAACACCGCCAAGGCCCGTGCTGAGGGTAACCGAGGAAGCGGCACCAAATGCACCATCTTGGAGAAGTGGTCGGTGACAACGCAAATAATGGAGCAGCCACGCGACTTGGGTAGACCCACCACAAAGTCCATCCCGACCATCTCCCAGGGCCTGTCTGCCACCGGTAGAGGGTAAAGCAACCCAGCAGGCTGTTGCCGAGGAGACCGATTCTGGGCGCAAGAAACGCACGCCTGAATATAGTCCTTGACATCTCGGGCCATATGCGGCCACCAGTATGTTCTCGCCAGAAGCTCAGATGTCCTCTTGGTCCCAAAATGCCCACCCACTCTGGAGGAGTGAGCCCAAGAGAGAACCTCCGGTCGCAAGTTAGCTGGTACGAAAGTCTTGCCCGGGGGCACAGACTCTAGCGAAACCAGAGCTACAGTTCTCAGGCTCTCAGAAGGGACAATAAGCCGAGGCTCCTCCTCCTCCTCCGATGACACCACGGAGCGGGAGAGAGCGTCAGCACGAACGTTCTTCTCCCCGGAGAGAAAATGGAGTGTAAAATGGAACCGGGAGAAGAACAGGGACCATCTAGCCTGGCGAGAATTCAGCCGCTGGGCCGTTTGCAGATACACCAAGTTCTTGTGGTCAGTGAAGACTTGGAAGGGAAAGCGAGCTCCCTCCAAGAGATGTCTCCACTCCGAAAAAGCCAAATTCATGGCCAGCAACTCCCTGTCCCCGATGGAATAATTCCTCTCCGCTGGTGTGAAGGTTTTGGAGAAGAAGAAGCAAGGATGCTTCCGACCTTGAGCATCCTTTTGGAAAAGGACTGCTCCAGCATCAACGGATGAGGCATCCACCTCCAAGATAAATGGCTTATCAACATCGGGGCGATGTAGGATGGGAGCGCTAGCGAAGTGTGACTTGATCGAGAGAAAGGCTTTGGAGACCTCCTCTGACCACAACTTGGGATTTGCTCCCTTCTTGGTGAGGGCAACCAAGGGAGCTACCAAAGTTGAGAAGTGTGGAATGAACTGCCGATAGTAATTAATGAACCCCATAAAGCGCTGCACCGCTTTAAGAGAATGGGGTTCTTGCCAGTCCATTACAGCCTGTAGCTTGGCAGGATCCATAGCCAAACCCTGGGCAGAGATGATATAACCAAGGAAAGGCAAGGACTCCTGCTCAAACACACACTTCTCCAACTTGGCGTAGAGGGAGTTTGCCCATAAGAGGTCGAAGACTTTGCGAACATCTCTCCGATGGGAGTCAATATCTGGAGAGAAGATGAGAATATCATCCAGATAGACTACGACCGAGGTGGTGAGCATATCCCGGAAGATGTCGTTCACAAAGTCTTGGAAAATGGCTGGGGCATTACAGAGCCCGAAGGGCATCACCAGATATTCATAGTGCCCATCCCTGGTGTTAAAAGCCGTCTTCCATTCATCCCCCTCACGGATGCGAATCAGGTTGTAAGCACCCCGCAGATCTAACTTTGTAAATACCCTCGCTCCCCGTAGCCTATCAAACAGCTCAGATATCAGGGGTAGTGGGTACTTGTTCTTAACGGTGATGGCGTTAAGACCCCTGTAGTCTATGCATGGACGTAAGTCTCCAGTCTTCTTCTGTACGAAGAAGAACCCTGCCCCTGCCGGTGACACTGACTTCCTAATGAATCCTCTTGCCAGATTCTCCTGGATGTACTGGGACATTGCCTCCGTCTCCGGGAGAGATAACGGATAGACTCGACCCCGGGGAGACTCAGCACCAGGCAAGAGGTCAATAGGACAGTCATAGGGGCGGTGAGGCGGAAGGGTCTCCGCAGCTCTTTTGGAGAACACGTCTGCATAGGGCCAATAGTGCGGGTACCTGTGTAGTAGCAACCTGAACGCACTCCCTCAGACATCTACCCTCGCAAGATTTACTCCAACCCAAAATTCTCCCAGAGGACCACTCAATATGAGGAGAATGGTAGCGAAGCCATGGTATCCCCAACAGGACCTCATCAATTCCCTCAGGAATGACTAATAGGGAGATTATCTCCTGATGTGATGGAGACACAGATAGCGTGAAAGGAATGGTTTGGTGGGTAATCTGTGAAGGTAGTGTTGACCCATTTACCACTCGAACGGTTACCGGCTTGGCGAGCATCACCAAGGGTATTGCGTGACGCTGGGCAAAAGCGGAAGACATAAAGTTACCCTCTGCCCCAGAATCCACGCATAGCTCGACCATAAGAGTGGATGGGCCTATGGTAATTGTCCCCTTGAAGGACAACTTTGAGGCAAACGTCGCCGTGTCTAGTGTACCTCCTCCAACTGCCACTAGACGCTGACGTTTCCCCGACCGCTGAGGACCCTTGGAGGCAAGGTGTCCTGACTGCTGGCAAACATGACGGACCTTATGTGCACGGGCAGACTGAGACTTGGATCCCGCTCGTGTCACCTCTAAGGCCTCATGTGACTCGGATGCCTGGACTGGAGATTCCAAAGGTTTGGCGAAGATGGGAGCCAGCCGAAACCTCTGCCTACACTGGGCTCGCTCCAACCTCCGCTCGTTAAAACGGAGGTCAATACGAGTAGATACGGCTATGAGCTCCTCCAGTGTGGCGGGAATCTCCCTAGTGGCCAAAGCGTCCTTCACATGGTCAGCCAGCCCCCTCCAAAATACGGGAATGAGGGTTTTATCTGGCCATTCCAACTCAGACGCTAATGTCCGGAAGTGAACAGCAAAATGGCTGACCATGGTTGAACCCTGAGTCAAAGCCAGCAGTTGGAGCGCTGTATCATGGGTGACTTGAGGTCCTAAAAAGACCTGTTTCAGAGTGTCCAGAAACCTAGGAACACTCCGCACCACATGATCGTTGCGCTCCCACAGCGGCGTAGCCCACTCCAACGCTCTGTCCGACAGGAGAGAGATTATGAATCCCACCTTTGCCCGCTCAGTAGGGAAACGTGCAGCCAGAAGCTCGAGGTGTATACCACATTGGCTCACGAAACCCCTACAGGACTTACTGTCCCCAGAGTATCTCTCAGGCAAAGGAAGGTGAGATAGGGTCGGAACAGAGGTGGCAGTGGGTAAAGCTGCTGCAGCCACGCTAGCAGCCTGAACAGCTATTGCGGTAACATCCACCGCCGAGGTTGCACGCTCAAGAGACGCCAACCGGCCCTCCAGCAGCTGGATGTACCCCTGCAATCGCTGTTCATCCGCCATTACTTAGCCAGATCCTGGCGCTAGTATACTGTTAGGGTTGGCGGAACGCACCAAATATATTGTTTATTAAAAGGAATTGGTGCGTTCGCAACTCGGGATCCACCGTGCAGGAAAGTACCTGCTGCTAAATAATGGCGGCTCTATATGGCGGTATACACTAACTCTGTTAGCTTCACAGAGTAACCGCGAGAGGTGAGCTCTGTGCCCTGTTAGACTTTCACAGAGGCACAGGCCAACTACCCAGATGTGAGCAGTGAGTGGTCATGCATGCATACTCAATCTCCTCGCCGGAGGAGCTAGCATTCTAGGGGCTTATTTCAGCCGGGTCCCTGAACACATTTATACACAATCTCCTCGCCGGAGGTGCCAGCATTCTAGGGGCTTATTTCAGCCGGGTCCCTGAACACATACAAACACATGACCACATTGGCGCAAAGCATATAGCAAAAGACGATACTAGCGCATGGCCGTGCGGTCATGCGCAGTTTATATAGTTGCAGCACAGGAAGCTGCTACTGAAGTTTTTGCCCTTTCAGGACCTTCCAGAAGGACCAATGGAAAGTGCTGCAGTACCTGAGCATGTTTTGCCCTTTCAGGACCTTCCAGAAGGACCAATGGAATGTACCGCAGCACCTGAGCATGTGACCGAACATGTGGCCCTCGACCTCCAATGGGAGACCCTGCCCTGGGCATGCTCAGTGTGACTAAACAAGGACTTAGTCCCAGAGAGGCTCGCTCGCCGCAGATCAGTGCAGGGTACCATAGGAAAGCCAGAAAAGGCAGTAGTGACCCTATGCACTGAATCAGCCCCAGCGAGACGCTGGGAGCGACGTCTCCGCTGAGCAGAGCCCACTGCGGCCGATACCGAATGGGAGACCGCAGCAGACACGGATCGAGATTCCCCCTGTGCAGCAGAGGAAACTCGACTCCTAACATATTGTTTAATATTTATATTTGTTTCCACAGGAAAAAGGCAAACCTGATACTGAGTTTCACATGGAAGCCATAGTCAATACCACATCTGATTTGTTTGGTGCTGGGACGGAAACTGTCAGCACAACGCTGCGTTATGGACTGATGATTCTTCTCAAGCATCCAGATGTTGAAGGTTAGTAAAGTCCATGAAATACTAATCAGTATAGATGTGCAGACCATTCCTAAAGCTCGCACTGAAATCCCAAAATTTTTCAGGCTGGAACTGGACATCCCGCTTTGATGGAGTCTAGGGGAGTTTTGCGTAGGTACGCACAAGGTCGCTGGGCATGCCATAACATTATAGCTCGATGACCTTTTGTGTGCTTGCACAGAGCCCTCCCAGCATTAGACACTGGGGATTTCAATGCTGGCATGGGTGATCTGAAGATGCTTTGAGAACCAAATGTGTGTGACAAGGAGGGGCGAGAGAGGTGACTATAAGGATTTTTATTTGGTTTAACATTTTGATGGCCTTTTATAGAAAAATTAGTAGAACTTTTAGTAGTACCTTTTACTAGAAAATTGGTGGCCAGTAGCCTGCTCACTCATAACTGTTGCACACTGTGAAATGCACTGGTTGATAGTCTCAAAATTGACACAAGCTTGCACAAAAAGAGTAATTTAGTCAGCAAAAACTGGGTGTAGTGACACAGACAGTGTGATTGTGGAAAGCCTAGATGGTGCCAGCAGGCACACAGTGTGCACTGGACCAGAACCTAAGGCACGCAGTAAGCACAGGACCTGAGACTAGACAGTCACGTGATTGCAGAGCGGCGGAGCTGCCGTGCAAGAGGACCAGGAGACAGCTGAGTGCGTGGAGCACAGGACAGAGAACAACAACGTAGTCAGTGGTGAGCCGAGGGTCAACAGCCAGACGAGAGCGAAGTACCTGGGACAAGACTGAAGAGTAAAATGAGACGAGCCAAGGGGTCAGAGAACCAGGAAGGACAGATCCTTACCGAGCAGAAAACAGAGACAGGGATCAGGGGACAGAACCAGATCATACACAACAAAGGTCACACACACTGAGGCACAGCAATTACAGATGAGTTACCTGGGTCAGCAACTACTGTACAAACTCAGTAAACGGAAGTATCACCGACACCTGACCCAGGAACCACCAGCATTAAATAGCTGCCCTAGAACCAGAGAGAGGCAATCTGAGTTAACCCTGACCATGACACAGGCTGGATAACCCTGTCCAGAGTCATGATACTAGGCACTTTTATGGCAATTGATGACCTCACCACATGCCAATGTCCCCACTGGGAGTGTGACTCAAGAGGAAGGTTGCCATGGCTGTTAATTAGTTCAAGTATTCTTTAAGTTTTATACTATTACTAGCTGAAGAGCCCGGCGTTGCCTGGGCATAGTAAATATCTGTGGTTAGTTATAGCACGTCACTTCTCTTATTTTCCCATCACGCCTCTCATTTTCCCAATCACATCTTTAATTTTCCCCCTCACATCTCTCATTTTCTCCCTCACACCTCTCATTTTCTCCCTCACTCCTCTCATTCCCGCCTAACACTTGTCATTTCGACCTCACATCTGTCATTTTCCGATCACTACACTATTTTCCCTCACTCCTCTCATTTTGCACTCACACCTTTTCATTTTCACCTCACACCTCTCATTTTCACCTCAGTATATACATGTTTGTCATCTCCCTTATATATAGTATACAGTGGGGCAAAAAAGTATTTAGTCAGTCAGCAATAGTGCAAGTTCCACCACTTAAAAAGATGAGAGGCGTCTGTAATTTACATCATAGGTAGACCTCAACTATGGGAGCCAAACTGACAAACAAAAATCCAGAAAATCACATTGTCTGTTTTTTTATCATTTTATTTGCATATTATGGTGTAAAATAAGTATTTGGTCAGAAACAAACAATCAAGATTTCTGGCTCTCACAGACCTGTAACTTCTTCTTTAAGAGTCTCCTCTTTCCTCCACTCATTACCTGTAGTAATGGCACCTGTTTAAACTTGTTATCAGTATAAAAAGACACCTGTGCACACCCTCAAACAGTCTGACTCCAAACTCCACTATGGTGAAGAACACAGAGCTGTCAAAGGACACCAGAAACAAAATTGTAGCCCTGCACCAGGCTGGGAAGACTGAATCTGCAATAGCCAACCAGCTTGGAGTGAAGAAATCAACAGTGGGAGCAATAATTAGAAAATGGAAGACATACAAGACCACTGATAATCTCCCTCGATCTGGGGCTCCACGCAAAATCCCACCCCGTGGGGTCAGAATGATCACAAGAACGGTGAGGAAAAATCCCAGAACCACGCGGGGGGACCTAGTGAATGAACTGCAGAGAGCTGGGACCAATGTAACAAGGCCTACCATAAGTAACACACTACGCCACCATGGACTCAGATCCTGCAGTGCCAGACGTGTCCCACTGCTTAAGTCAGTACATGTCCGGGCCCGTCTGAAGTTTGCTAGAGAGCATTTGGATGATCCAGAGGAGTTTTGGGAGAATGTCCTATGGTCTGATGAAGCCAAACTGGAACTGTTTGGTAGAAACACAACTTGTCGTGTTTGGAGGAAAAAGAATACTGAGTTGCATCCATCAAACACCATACCTACTGTAAAGATTGGTGGTGGAAACATCATGCTTTGGGGCTGTTTCTCTGCAAAGGGTCTAGGACGACTGATCCGGGTTCATGAAAGAATGAATGGGGCCATGTATCGTGAGATTTTCAGTGCAAACCTCCTTCCATCAGCAAGGGCATTGAAGATGAAACGTGGCTGGGTCTTTCAACATGACAATGATCCAAAGCACACCGCCAGGGCAACGAAGGAGTGGCTTCGTAAGAAGCATTTCAAGGTCCTGGAGTGGCCTAGCCAGTCTCCAGATCTCAACCCTATAGAAAACCTTTGGAAGGAGTTGAAAGTCCGTGTTGCCAAGCGATAAAGCCAAAAACATCACTGCTCTAGAGGAGATCTGCATGGAGGAATGGGCCAACATACCAACAACAGTGTGTGGCAACCTTGTGAAGACTTACAGAAAACGTTTGACCTCTGTCATTGCCAACAAAGGATATATTACAGAGTATTGAGATGAAATTTTGTTTCTGACCAAATACTTATTTTCCACCATAATATGCAAATAAAATGTTAAAAAAAACAGACAATGTGATTTTCTGGATTTTTTTTTCTCAGTTTGTCTCCCATAGTTGAGGTCTACCAATGATGTAAATTACAGACGCCTCTCATCTTTTTAAGTGGTGGAACTTGCACTATTGCTGACTGACTAAATACTTTTTTGCCCCACTGTACATCTGTATGTCATCTCCTGTATATAGTGTATACCTGTATGTCATCTCCCCTGTATATAGTATATACCTGCTGTGTGTCATCTCCCCTGTATATAGTATATACCTGTATGTCATCTCCTCCTATATATAGTATATACCTGTATGTCATCTCCTCCTATATATAGTATATACCTGTATGTCATCTCCTCCTATATATAGTATATACCTGTATGTCATCTCCTTCTATATATGGTATATACCTGTATGTCATCTCCTCCTGTATATAGTATATACCTGTGTGTCATCTCCCCTGTATATAGTATATATCTGTGTGTCATCTCCTCCTGCATATAGTATATACCTGTATGTCATCTTCTATATATAGCATATACCTGTATGTCATCTCCTCCTGTATATAGTATATACCTGTAGGTAATCTGCTCCTGTATATAGTGTATACCTGTGTGTCATCTCCTCCTGTATATAGTATATACCTGTATGTCATCTCCTCCTGTATATAGTATATACCTGTGTGTCATCTCCCCTGTATATAGTATATATCTGTGTGTCATCTCCTCCTGCATATAGTATATACCTGTATGTCATCTTCTATATATAGCATATACCTGTATGTCATCTCCTCCTGTATATAGTATATACCTGTAGGTAATCTGCTCCTGTATATAGTGTATACCTGTGTGTCATCTCCTCCTGTATATAGTATATACCTGTATGTCATCTCCTCCTGTATATAGTATGTACCTGTATGTCATCTCCTCCTCTATATAGTATATACCTGTGTCATCTCTCCTGTATATAGTATATATCTGTGTGTCATCTCCCCTGTATATAGTATATACCTGTGTGATCTCCTGTATTAGACCTCGTTAACACGTTATTTGCTCAGTATTTTTACCTCAGTATTTGTAAGATAAATTGGCAGCCTGATAAATCCCCAGCCAACAGGAAGCCCTCCCCCTGGCAGTATATATTAGCTCACACATACACATAATAGACAGGTCATGTGACTGACAGCTGCTGTATTTCCTATATGGTACATTTGTTGCTCTTGTAGTTTGTCTGCTTATTAATCAGATTTTTATTTTTGAAGGCTAATACCAGACTTGTGTGTGTTTTAGGGCGAGTTTCGTCTGTCAAGTTGTGTGTGTTGAGTTGTGTGTGGCGACATGCATGTAGCGACTTTTGTGAGATGAGTTTTGTGTGGCAACATGCGTGTAGCAACTTTTTGTGTGTCGAGTTGCATGTGACAGGTTAGTGTAGCAAGTTTTGTGCAGCAAGTTTTGCGCATGGCGAGTTTTGCGCGTGGTGAGTTTTATGTCTGGTGCCTTTTGAGTATGTGCAAGTTTTGTGTGAGGCAACTTTTGCATGTGTTGCAAATTTTGTGCATGTGGCAATTTTTCCGCATGTGCAAGTTTTGCGTGTGGTGAGTTTTCCATGAGGTGAGTTTTGCACTTGTGGCGAGTTTTGCGTGAGCCTAGTTTTTGCATGTGGCGAGTTTTGCGCGTGGTGAGTTTTGAGCGGCGACTTTTGTGTTTCGACTTTTATGTGCAAGGTTGGTGTATGTGTGGTGAAATGTGTGCTGAGGGTGGTATATGTGTTCAAGCACGTGGTAGTGTGTGGCGCATTTTGTGTGTGTTCATATCCCCATGTGTGGTGAGTATCTCATGTCGGGGCCCCACCTTAGCAACTGATCGGTATATACTCTTTGGCGCCATTGCTCTTATTCTTTAAGTCCCCCTTGTTCACATCTGGCAGCTGTCAATTTGCCTCCAACACTTTTCCTTTCACTTTTCCCCATTATGTAGATAAGGGAAAAATAGTTTGGTGAATTGGAAAGCGCGGGGTTAAAATTTCACCTCACAACATAGCCTATGACGCTCTCAGGGTCCAAACGTGTGACTGTGCAAAATTTTGTGGCTGTAGCTGCGACGCCTCCAACACTTTTCATTTCACTTTTTCCCCATTATATAGATAGGGGCAAAATTGTTTGGTGAATTGGAAAGCGCGGGGTTAAAATTTCACCTCACAACGTAGCCTATGACGCTCTCGGGGTCCAGACGTGTGACTGTGCAAAATTTTGTGGCTGTAGCTGCGACGGTGCAGATGCCAATCCCGGACATACACACACACACACACACACACATACACAAACACACATACACACATTCAGCTTTATATAGTAGATTATTATTTATTGTTATAGCGCCATTTATTCCATGGCGCTTTACATGTAAGGAGGGGTATACATAATAAAAACAAGGACAGTAATCTTAAACAATACAAGTCATAACTGTAGAAGATCGGAGGAAACAGGAGTATTTTAAATCATATAAAGATAATCTCAACTGGCCAGCACACCAACATCGGGTAACTAATAAGAGGAATATATATAATTTAAACATATACGAAAATTAAAGTGTATTGATAATTATATCCTCCTCTGTGAACTTCCAATCCATTAACAGCAGGGCAAGGACCTTTTCGGTGGGAGTGGAGATACATCTAAAAAAATACAAACATAACACTTATTAAAATAGGAGCAGTAGAACAGTCTTCATTCTGCATGTTCCATACAACTGGAATGTATATACAACCAATTCATATAAACATATCCCTTTAAGGTAGGACCGTTTATGGATGGATTTTAAACTCTACATTTAGGCCTTTTGGCTTTAGTGTATCTAACTCATAAATCCAACGGAGTTCTAATTTTTTTAGGAGACATATTCTGTCCCCCCCTCTTCTTTGGGCCGGAACTCTATCTATTATTCTGAATTTTAGATCTTTCTCCGTATGTTTAAAGTCTAAAAAATGTTTCGAGACTGGTAGGTCTTGTCTTTTTTTCCTTATTGAGAAACGGTGATTATTCATGCGGGTTTTAAACTCGCATGTTGTTTCCCCAATATACCATAATTTGCAAGGGCATTCAAGTATAACGTGGTCAGAGTTACACGTAATATATTCCCGAATTGTATATTGTTTATTCGTAACTGGGTGGTCAAAAGTAGATCCCTTCATCATGTGTTTACAATTTACACATGATAAACATGGGAAACAACCATGCTGTTTATTACCTGTGATTGTAAAATAGTAAAAGAATAAAAACTGAAAATGTAGGCCCCTTAAAAAATAGAGAGGAAAGAATGGTTGTAGATGACGAGGAAAAAGCTGACATATTAAACACCTTCTTCTCCACGGTATTCACGGTGGAAAATGAAATGCTAGGTGAAATCCCAAGAAACAATGAAAACCCTATATTAAGGGTCACCAATCTAACCCAAGAAGAGGTGCGAAACCGGCTAAATAAGATTAAAATAGATAAATCTCCGGGTCCGGATGGCATACACCCACGAGTACTAAGAGAACTAAGTAATGTAATAGATAAACCATTATTTCTTATTTTTAGGGACTCTATAGCGACAGGGTCTGTTCCGCAGGACTGGCGCATAGCAAATGTGGTGCCAATATTCAAAAAGGGCTCTAAAAGTGAACCTGGAAATTATAGGCCAGTAAGTCTAACCTCTATTGTTGGTAAAATATTTGAAGGGTTTCTGAGGGATGTTATTCTGGATTATCTCAATGAGAATAACTGTTTAACTCCATATCAGCATGGGTTTATGAGAAATCGCTCCTGTCAAACCAATCTAATCAGTTTTTATGTAGAGGTAAGCTATAGGCTGGACCACGGTGAGTCATTGGACGTGGTATATCTCGATTTTTCCAAAGCGTTTGATACCGTGCCGCACAAGAGGTTGGTACACAAAATGAGAATGCTTGGTCTGGGGGAAATTGTGTGTAAATGGGTTAGTAACTGGCTTAGTGATAGAAAGCAGAGGGTGGTTATAAATGGTATAGTCTCTAACTGGGTCGCTGTGACCAGTGGGGTACCGCAGGGGTCAGTATTGGGACCTGTTCTCTTCAACATATTCATTAATGATCTGGTAGAAGGTTTACACAGTAAAATATCGATATTTGCAGATGATACAAAACTATGTAAAGCAGTTAATGCAAGAGAAGATAGTATTCTGCTACAGATGGATCTGGATAAGTTGGAAACTTGGGCTGAAAGGTGGCAGATGAGGTTTAACAATGATAAATGTAAGGTTATACACATGGGAAGAAGGAATCAATGTCACCATTACTCACTGAATGGGAAACCACTGGGTAAATCTGACAGGGAGAAGGACTTGGGGATCCTAGTTAATGATAAACTTACCTGGAGCAGCCAGTGCCAGGCAGCAGCTGCCAAGGCAAACAGGATCATGGGGTGCATTAAAAGAGGTCTGGATACACATGATGAGAGCATTATACTGCCTCTGTACAAATCCCTAGTTAGACCGCACATGGAGTACTGTGTCCAGTTTTGGGCACCGGTGCTCAGGAAGGATATAATGGAACTAGAGAGAGTACAAAGGAGGGCAACAAAATTAATAAAGGGGATGGGAGAACTACAATACCCAGATAGATTAGCGAAATTAGGATTATTTAGTCTAGAAAAAAGACGACTGAGGGGCGATCTAATAACCATGTATAAGTATATAAGGGGACAATACAAATATCTCGCTGAGGATCTGTTTATACCAAGGAAGGTGACGGGCACAAGGGGGCATTCTTTGCGTCTGGAGGAGAGAAGGTTTTTCCACCAACATAGAAGAGGATTCTTTACTGTTAGGGCAGTGAGAATCTGGAATTGCTTGCCTGAGGAGGTGGTGATGGCGAACTCAGTCGAGGGGTTCAAGAGAGGCCTGGATGTCTTCCTGGAGCAGAACAATATTGTATCATACAATTAGGTTCTGTAGAAGGACGTAGATCTGGGGATTTATTATGATGGAGTATAGGCTGAACTGGATGGACAAATGTCTTTTTTCGGCCTTACTAACTATGTTACTATGTTACTATGTTACTATTGTGGTTTGGCCAGTATTTTTGAGGGAGCCAATATCCGATTTTACCATATGATCTCCAAGATTTTTACTTCTGCGGTATGAGAAGAGTGGGGGTTCTCTAAATTCTTTAATATTGGGTAGGCATTTGCCCAACATACCCCAATGTTTTCTGATCACCTCCGAAATTGGTCCTCTCTCTTCCGTATAGGTCACTACACATGGGATTCTATTTAACATTTTCTTCTCTGTATTTTTTTCAATTAGTTCCCTTCTATTTTTATTAAGTGTCCTATACTTCACTCTGTTAAGTAACTCCTTCGGGTATCCTCTCTTTAAAAACTTTTGTGCCAGATTATCCACTACTCCCTCTATCTCATCTTCTTCTTTTACTATTCTACGTACCCTCAGCATTTGGCTGAGGGGTATTGACCTCACCATAGTGCGAGGATGTTGGCTGTTGAACATTAGAAGATTATTTTTATCCGTTTCCTTGACAAATAGGGTTGTGGTCATGTCATGGACAGGTGTGGGCAATCCCTTCGTTATGTCATTCTCAATTAAGCAAATAAAAGGCCTTTTATTTGCTTAATTGAGAATGACATAACGAAGGGATTGCCCACACCTGTCCATGAAATAGCTTTGGAGTCAATTGTCCAATTACTTTTGGTCCCTTTAAAAACAGGGTGGCACATGTTAAGGAGCTGAAACTCCTAAACCCTTCATCCAATTTTAATGTGGATACCCACAAATGAAAGCTGAAAGTCTGAACTTCAACTGCATCTGAATTGTTTTGTTTAAAATTCATTGTAGTAATGTCTATAACCAAAATTAGAAAAATGTTGTCTTTGTCCAATTATATATGGACCTAACTGTATATATATATATATATATATATATATTTTTTTTTTTTTTTTGTTTTGTTTTGGAACATACTTTCCCCTTTACCTCTCACTATGTATTATGTAATATTGGGGCATAGGTGGCGCTATTGATCTGGCACATCATCCGGTTTTAGTATCACTTTTTGGAATATATTTACAGTGGGGCAAAAAAGTATTTAGTCAGTCAGCAATAGTGCACGTTCCACCACTTAAAAAGATGAGAGGCGTCTGTAATTTACATCATAGGTAGACCTCAACTATGGGAGACAAACTGAGAAAAAAAAATCCAGAAAATCACATTGTCTGTTTTTTTAACATTTTATTTGCATATTATGGTGGAAAATAAGTATTTGGTCAGAAACAAACAATCAAGATTTCTGGCTTCCACAGACCTGTAACTTCTTCTTTAAGAGTCTCCTCTTTCCTCCACTCATTACCTGTAGCAATGGCACCTGTTTAAACTTGTTATCAGTATAAAAAGACACCTGTGCACACCCTCAAACAGTCTGACTCCAAACTCCACTATGGTGAAGACCAAAGAGCTGTCAAAGGACACCAGAAACAAAATTGTAGCCCTGCACCAGGCTGGGAAGACTGAATCTGCAATAGCCAACCAGCTTGGAGTGAAGAAATCAACAGTGGGAGCAATAATTAGAAAATGGAAGACATACAAGACCACTGATAATCTCCCTCGATCTGGGGCTCCACGCAAAATCCCACCCCGTGGGGTCAGAATGATCACAAGAATTGTGAGCAAAAATCCAAGAACCACGCGGGGGGACCTAGTGAATGAACTGCAGAGAGCTGGGACCAATGTAACAAGGCCTACCATAAGTAACACGCTACGCCACCATGGACTCAGATCCTGCAGTGCCAGACGTGTCCCACTGCTTAAGCCAGTACATGTCCGGGCCCGTCTGAAGTTTGCTAGAGAGCATTTGGATGATCCAGAGGAGTTTTGGGAGAATGTCCTATGGTCTGATGAAACCAACCTGGAACTGTTTGGTAGAAACACAACTTGTCGTGTTTGGAGGAAAAAGAATACTGAGTTGCTTTGGGGCTGTTTCTCTGCAAAGGGGCCAGGACGACTGATCCGGGTACATGAAAGAATGAATGGGGCCATGTATCGTGAGATTTTGAGTGCAAACCTCCTTCCATCAGCAAGGGCATTGAAGATGAAACGTGGCTGGGTCTTTCAACATGACAATGATCCAAAGCACACCTCCAGGGCAACGAAGGAGTGGCTTCGTAAGAAGCATTTCAAGGTCCTGGAGTGGCCTAGCCAGTCTCCAGATCTCAACCCTATAGAAAACCTTTGGAGGGAGTTGAAAGTCCGTGTTGCCAAGCGAAAAGCCAAAAACATCACTGCTCTAGAGGAGATCTGCATGGAGGAATGGGCCAACATACCAACAACAGTGTGTGGCAACCTTGTGAAGACTTACAGAAAATGTTTGACCTCTGTCATTGCCACCAAAGGATATATTACAAAGTATTGAGATGAAATTTTGTTTCTGACCAAATACTTATTTTCCACCATAATATGCAAATAAAATGTTAATAAAACAGACAATGTGATTTTCTGGATTTTTTTTTCTCAGTTTGTCTCCCATAGTTGAGGTCAACCTATGATGTAAATTACAGACGCCTCTCATCTTTTTAAGTGGTGGAACTTGCACTATTGCTGACTGACTAAATACTTTTTTGCCCCACTGTATATGACTTGATATGTTTTTGTAATAAGGCTTATTTTTTTTTAACCCTAAATACTCCTGTTTCCTCCGATCTTCTATGTTTATATGGAGTGGGGTAACTTTGCTCCCTATGGCGTAACTGTACGCAATATCTAAAGCATTATGTGGTTGTCTGGTACCCTGTTTATACAAGTCATAACTGGTACAGGAGGAGAGAGGACCCTGCCCGCGAAGGCTCACAATCTACAAGGGATGGGTGAAGATACAGTAGGCGAGGGTAGAGCTGGTCATGCAGCGGTTTGGTCAATCGGTGGTTACTGCAGGTTATAGACTTGTCGGAAGAGGTGGGTCTTCAGGCTCTTTTTAAAGGTTTTGATGGTAGGCGAGAGTCTGATGTGTTGTGATAGAGGGTTCCAGAGTAGGGGTGATACGCGAGAGAAATCTTGTATACGATTGTGGGAAGAGGAGATAAGAGGGGAGTAGAGAAGGAGGTCTTGTGAGGATCAGAGGTTGCATGTAGGTAAGTAGCGGGAGACGAGGTCACAGGTGTATGGAGGAGACAGGCTGTGGATGGCTTTGTATGTCATGGTTAGGGTTTTGTACTGGAGTCTCTGGGCAATGGGGAGCCAGTGAAGGGATTAACAGAGGGGAGAAGCTGGGGAATAGCTGGGGGACAGGTGGATTAGTCAGGCAGCTGAGTTTAGAATAGATTGGAGGGATGCGAGAGTGTTCGAGGGGAGGCCACAGAGCAGGAGGTTGCAGTAGTCAAGGCGAGAGATGATGAGGGCAAGGACTAGGGTTTTTGCAGATTCTTGGTTGAGGAATGAACGGATTCGTGAAATATTTTTGAGTTGAAGTTGGCTGGAGGTGGAAAGGGCTTGGATATGAGGTTTGAAGGAGAGATCAGCGTCAAAGATTACCCCGAGGCAGCAAGCTTGTGGGACTGGGGAAAGTGGGCAGCCATTTACTGTCATTGATAGTTTCGTTGGGGGGTCATGGGGGAAAGATGATGAATTCTGTTTTGTCCATGTTAAGTTTCAGAAATCTAGCAGAGAAGAAGGATGAAATAGTGGACAGACATTGAGGGATTCTGGTTAGTAGGGAGGTGATATCTGGTCCAGAGATGTAGATCTGTGTGTCGTCAGCCTAGAGATGATACTGAAAGCCATGAGATTCTATGAGCTGTCCCGGCCAAAGGTGTAAATGGAGAAGAACAGGGGCCCTAGGGCTGAACCTTATGGGACTCCGACAGGTAGGGGGCGAGGTGAGGAGGAGGTGTGTGAGTGGGAGACGCTGAATGTCCGGTCTGTTAGGTATGATGAGATCCAGGATGGGGCCAAGTCTGTGATGCAAAGGGATATACCTCAGTTTTCTTCCATCATTACAGAACGAATCCATCAAGAGATTGACAAAGTGATTGGAAGAAACAGGGCTCCATGTACAGAGGATCGTCCTCATATGCCCTATATGGATGCAGTAATCCATGAAATTCAAAGACACATTGATCTCATACCATTGGGAATCCCACATAAAGTGATCCGAGACTTGAAGTTTAGAGATTTTCTTATCCCACAGGTAAAACGGTGCTGCTCTCTGTGATCAGTAATAGATGCTTGTCGATGTTTATAAGTAATAACTACGATACAGCTCAATAATCTAAGGATATTAAATAGAGATGAATAGATAGTTGAGAAATTCACTATTTATGTAACTGGATTGTTATTTCTAGGGTACAACTATCTACACAGTGCTTAGTTCTGTTCTACGAGATCCAAAACATTTTAAATACCCGAATCAGTTCAATCCGGGACATTTCTTGGATGATACCGGCAAATTCATTCGGAATGATGGATTCATGCCATTCTCATCAGGTAAGTACATTATATTAGAGGGTTAAGCAACAATGGTGAGGCTTGAATTGATCATCATGAACTTTAACCCCTTCAAGTCGCGGCCCTTTTTCATTTTTGAGTTTTCGTTTTTCACTTCCCTCCTTCCCTGAGCCATAACTTTTTTATTTTTCCGTCAATATGGTCATGTGAGGGCTTATTTTTTGTGTGACAAGTTGTACTTTTGAACGACACCATTGGTTTTACCATGTCATTTACTAGAAAACGGGAAAAAAATTCCAAGTGCGGTGAAATTGCAAAAAAAGCAAAAAAAGGGCAATCCCACACTTGTTTTTTGTTTGGCTTTTTTGCTAGGTTCACTAAATGCTAAAATTAACCTGCTGTTATGATTCTCTAGGTCATTATGAGTTCATAGACACCTAACATGACTAGGTTATTTTTTATCTAAGTGGTGAAAAAAAATTCCAAACTTTGCTAAAAAAAAAAAAAAAAAAAAAGTGCCATTTTCCGATACCCGTAGCGTCTCCATTTTTCGTGATCTGGGGTCGGATGAGGGCTTATTTTTTGCGTGCCGAGCTGATGTTTTTAATGATACCATTTTTGCGCAGATGCGTTCTTTTGATCGCTTGTTATTGCATTTTAATGCAATGTCGCGGCGACCAAAAAAACGTAATTCTGGCGTTTCGGATTTTTTTCTTGCTACGCCGTTTAGCGATCAGGTTAATGCTTTTTTTTAATTGATAGATCGGGCGATTCTGAACACGGCGATACCAAATATGTGTAGGTTTGATTTTTTTTTTATTGTTTTATTTAGGATGGGGCGAAAGGGGGGTGATTTAAACTTTTATATTTTTTATATTTTTTTCATATTTTTAAAAACATTTTTTTTTACTTGTGCCATGCTTCAATAGCCTCCATGGGAGGCTAGAAGCTGGAATAGCCTGATCAGCTCTGCTACATAGCAGCGATCATCAGATCGCTGCTATGTAGCAGAAATGCAGGTGTGCTGTGAGCGCCGACCACAGGGGGGCGCTCACAGCAGGCCTGCATCAGTAACCATAGAGGCCTCAAGGACCTCTATGGTTACCTTCCTGATGCATCGCCGACCCCCGATCATGTGACGGGGGTCGGCGATGACGTCATATCCGGCCGCCCGGCCGGATGCGGTAGTTAAATGCCGCTGTCTGTGTTTGACAGCGGCATTTAACAGGTTAATAGCGGAGGGTGAATAGCGATTTCACCCGCCACTATTGCGCGCACATGTCAGCTGTACAAAACAGCTGACATGTCGCGATTTTGATGTGGGCTCACCGCCGGAGCCCACATCAAAGGGGGATTCACGGCATGTGCCGTACTAGTACGGCGCATGTCGTGAAGGGGTTAAAGTTGTTGAGGGTATAACTATTAATTTAGGATGGATTTATACACAGTATCTCAATGAGAGTAGCTATGGTTAAAACAACAATATAGTCACTGGACAAGGTCATCAAATCGAGAAACATTTCACTGGTAGCAAAGACACGGCTCATTCATAGTTTGGCCTTATCTGTGGTATCATACGGATGCAAAACCTGGACAATAAAAAAACAACACAGAAGAATTGACACCTTTGAAATGTGGTGTTGCAAAAATGATGTTATCAATACCATTGATTGCAAGAAAAACAAACACATCAATTTTAGAACAAAACAAGCCAGAAATGTCACTGGAAGCAAGAATCATCAGGCTACTACTTGCCTACTTTGGACACATCATACAAAGAGAGTAATCACTGGAAAAGGACATCATGGTCAAAAGAATGTAAGGAACAAGGCGAAGAGGAAGAAGAGCAACCCATTGGCTTGATACTATCAAGAAAACAGGGATATGGTGCCCACATTGCTATATACTACGTGAGCTGTGTGATATACTACATCTCTGTGCTATATACTATGTGGGCTGTGCTATATACTATGTGGGCTGTGCTATATACTACGTGGCTGTGGTATATGTTAAGTGACTGGGCAATATACTACATCACTGTGCTCTATACCACATGGCCTGTGTTATATACTGCATGGGCAGTGTTATATACTACTCCTCTGTGCTATATACTACATGGCTGTGCTACATACTACGTGGCTGTGCTATATACTACGTGGCTGTGCAATATACTATGTGGCTGTGTTATATACTGCATGGCTATGCTATATACTACGTGGCTGTGCTATATACTATGTGGCTGTGCTATATACTACGTGGCTGTGCAATATACTATGTGGCTGTGTTATATACTGCGTGGCTGTGCTATATACTATGTGGCTGTGCTATATACTACGTGGCTGTGCAATATACTATGTGGCTGTGTTATATACTGCGTGGCTGTGCTATATACTACGTGGCTGTGCTATACACTACGTGGCTGTGCAATATATTATGTGGCTGAGCAATATACTACGTGTCTGTGCTATATACTACGTGTCTGTGCTATATACTATGTGGCTGGGCAATTTACTATGTGGCTGGGCAATACACTACGTGTCTGTGCTATTTACTATGAGGGCTGTACTATATACTGCATGGGCTGTGTTATATAATACGTGGCTGTGTTTTATGCTACGTGGGCTGTGTTATATACTACGTGGGCTGTGTTATACGCTACTTGGCTGAGCTATATTTCTCTGCTGTATCTGTGCATCATGAATCGTGGTATGTGTTAAAGAGGAGGGCCCACTGAGACTCTTTCGCCCGGTGCCCTCAAAAACTTGGAGCCGGCCCTGGCTTCACTGATTGGTCGTGCCCGGCTGCGAACAATCAGCGACAGGCGCAGTCCGCCCGTGAATTGGTGTGGAATTTGAACCACGCTTCGCCAATTGGTCGTGGCCGGACGGATCCTGTGTATAAATTGCATTACTCTGAAAACTTCAGAAATAAACTACATACATATTCTAGAATACCCGATGCGTTAGAATCGAGCCACCATCTAGTTTTTATATAATTTGCTAGCATTCTCCAATTCATCTTATGAAACTTGCATTTATATCATGAGATTACAAGTCTGGATGATAGTACTTAAAAATGACTTTTGCTGTATATTAGTATAACTATTATCAATGGGATAAAATAATCCCATGACCAAAATTCAATCCTATAATAAATCCTATAGTTTCATTTCAATGCAACTGACCTCATTTATATTTAGTGAAGTGTGAGAAACATTTTCACTTACAATTGATTAGATTTAACCAAAAATTGTATCAAAATTGCATAATTTCCCAAAAGAAGCTTTTGTTCCAATGCGCAAAACTTAAAATAATCCCCATCACAACCTCCAGCAGTAAAACAAGGTCTTCACCTCCTCCTTCTCCTTCAGGGAAACACTAATTAGTAAAAAAAAAAGCAGAACATTGCACCCTGTTCGGACTAACCCTAGTCTTGTCCCCGATATCCATTGATCTTTGGCGCTGTTGCATTAGCAAGAGATCTAAACCTTGTAATGTTTTTGAGTCAGAAAACGCATCGTTGATTTACTCAATTATTTCTTAACTCTCCAGGAAAACGGATCTGTCTTGGAGAAGGTCTCGCAAGAATGGAGCTTTTTCTGTTTCTCACAACGATTTTACAGAACTTCAGCCTCCGGTCACCTGTGGACATAGCAGAAATAGACTTAACACCATTAATGAGTGGATTTGGAAATTTTCCTCGTTATTACCAGTTAGCCTTCATCCCACGCTGATTCCTTGCACACTATTGTTACTACATTTATTTTCGCTTTTTGCATTCATAAGATTGAAATTGGGGCTTTGACAAGAATGATATTTTAGAAGTTGACTCTTAATCCTAGAGCCCGTTAATTAAACGACATTGTGTATTAGCAACACATGAAAAGCAAAATATTGACCCTAGAGTGGGATGTTGAACACTTTCTCAGTCATGCTGCTACTAAGATCTTCTCAAGGGTTTATAAAAAGGGCTTGTCCGGAAATGTTTTTTTATATTATGGAGTTTTAGACATAGAAAATAAAAATACCCCATTACCTATCCTTCCCAAGGTCTAACACTTCCTCTCCGATGCTGCTCCCAACTTTTATAAAAGCTAAAGTGCATGTGACCCAAAGAAGAAAAATGTCCTGCTCCAACGAATCCGTGAAGACAAAGTTTCTTTATTTACAAAGCTTGTGACATAGAGGATACAGACTTCAGCACAAGCCAAATAAGTGTGAATATCAATGCATTTTTGTCTTCACGGATTCGGTGGAGCTGGATTATACACGCTTGGACACAGTGGTTCCGTGCTCCCGAAGCTCAGCTAATGCTTTGACGGGTGAGCTGGTATTTAAAAAATTTTTCTTCTCAAAAAATATTTTTTTCTTCTCAAGTGCATGTGACTCCGAACAGCCAATTAGTGAGCTTGAACATCTACATGAGCAGAAATGCTGAGCCCCGTCATTGGCTGCAGTGGTCACATGCATACATGCATTGTAGTGGTGAGTTCACCACTGCAGCCTGTTAAAGAAGACCAAAGTAGCAGTGGAGAGGCAGCACATGAATTAAGGAGGTTGATTATGGGGGTGTTTGTTTTTTTCTATATCTTCTACTGAATAATTAACAACAATGATCCGGGATAACCCCTTTAAGCAACTTTCCAGGTCTTAGAACTAGCACAAGCAGCAATTTTACTTAGTATTTAACATTATATAAATATATGTAACATATTGTAGGTAAATGAAAATTTATAAAATATTAATATAACATATTTACTAATGAAAAAAAAGTTTTTGTTTATGCAAAATATAGTTTTCTTCTAAAAATAAATGCACCATTATTTCAATCTAAATGGGTAAGTGTCTGTGCCATGAAGTGCAGTAGAATTATCTGAAGTCCAAGAGTTATACGTCATGCAGAAGGCTTATTATGTATCAGTTCTGTTTAGAACTTGTATTGCAGTGTTTAGCCTGCTACTGGCTTCATCACAAGCTATATTTTGGGGATTTTTTTTGCTTTACTACTAAGTGAGAATATAGGGGTTTTGGATGTATATTATGACATACAGAGAATGCATAATGCCCATGAAATGGACTCAGTAAATTGGACATGGCCATTCGGAATCGTTGCCATGTGCATCAACTTATAAAAGTGATGGTGAGGTCAGGCTTGTGCGGCAGTTTGCTGCCAGTTGCCAATTCTGGGCAGTGTCTGGAGCAGAAGCAGCTGACCACAGGGAACAGAGATGCTGGTTTGGATTGTATGTTCCAGAAAGGATAAGATGGCCGCTGGTACAGGTTATAACTGTGCAGTTTTTTGATAGCTGACTGGACAGCCACTTGGACAAGTTCAGACTGTGCAGTTTCTGGATAGCAGACAGTACGGCCACCGGAACAGGTTCAGACTGTGCAGTTTTTAGATAGCAGACAGAACAGCTAATAGTACAGGTTAAAGAAAGCAGGGTCAGATTAGACAAAGCAGACAAGGGGACCTAATAGCAGGCAGGCAAGTATAAACTAATTTTGCACAAACATTGCTCAGGCACCTCTCAACAGGGGGAGGTGCCTTAAGTAGTAAGGGTCTCTGTTATGACCTGGTGGTTAGGACAATAATGGACCTGGTGGTTAAGAGCACACGGAATGACCTGATAGTTACTGATAATAAGGACGAGCTCTGGGACGTGGGAACTCTGCTGACCGCAATCCCTAATCCTATCAAACACACTATAAATAGCCGTGGATTGCGCCTAACGCTCCCTATGCAACTCGGCACAGCCTAAGGAACTAGCTAGCCCTGATGATAGAAAAATAAAGCCTACCTTGCCTCAGAGAAATTCCCCAAAGGAAAAGGCAGCCCCCCACATATAATGACTGTGAGTAAAGATGAAAATACAAACACAGAGATGAAATAGATTTAGCAAAGTGAGGCCCGACTTACTGAACAGACCGAGGATAAGAAAGGTTAACTTTGCGGTCAGCACAAAAACCTACAAAAAGACCACGCAGAGGGCGCAAAAAAGACCCTCCGCACCGACTCACGGTGCGGAGGCGCTCCCTCTGCGTCCCAGAGCTTCCAGCAAGCAAGACAACAATAAAAATAGCCAGCTGGACAGAAAAATAGCAAACCCAAGAAATACAAGCTGAAACTTAGCTTCTGCTGGGAAGACAGGTCACAAGAACGATCCAGGAGTGAACTAGACCAACACTGGAACATTGACAGGTGGCGTGGAGCAAAGATCTAAGTGGAGTTAAATAGAACAGCAGCTAACGAATTAACCTCGTCACCTGTGGAAGGAAACTCAGAAACACCCACCAGAGGAAGTCCATGGACAGAACCAGCCGAAGTACCATTCATGACCACAGGAGGGAGCCCGACAACAGAATTCACAACAGTACCCCCCCTTGAGGAGGGGTCACCGAACCCTCACCAGAGCCCCCAGGCCGACCAGGATGAGCCAAATGAAAGGCATGAACCAGATCGGCAGCATGAACATCAGAGGCAAAAACCCTGGAATTATCTTCCTGACCATAACCCTTCCACTTGACCAGGTACTGGAGTTTCCGTCTCGAAACACGAGAATCCAAAATCTTCTCCACCACATACTCCAACTCCCCCTCAACCAACACCGGGGCAGGAGGATCAACGGATGGAACCACAGGCGCCACGTATCTCCGCAATAACGACCTATGGAACACATTATGGATGGCAAAAGAAGCAGGAAGGGCCAAACGAAATGACACAGGATTGATAACCTCCAAAATCTTATACGGACCAATGAAACGAGGCTTAAACTTAGGAGAGGAAACCTTCATAGGAACATAACGAGACGACAACCAAACCAAATCCCCAACACGAAGTCGGGGACCCACACAGCGCCGGCGGTTAGCGAAACGTTGAGCCTTCTCCTGGGACAATGTCAAATTGTCCACCACATGAGTCCAAATCTGCTGCAACCTATCCACCACAGTATCTACACCAGGACAGTCCGAAGACTCAACCTGCCCTGAAGAGAAACGAGGATGGAAACCAGAATTGCAGAAAAACGGCGAAACCAAAGTAGCCGAGCTGGCCCGATTATTAAGGGCGAACTCAGCCAACGGCAAAAAGGACACCCAATCATCCTGATCAGCAGAAACAAAGCATCTCAGATATGTTTCCAAAGTTTGATTAGTTCGTTCGGTTTGGGCATTTGTCTGAGGATAAAAAGCCGAGGAAAAAGACAAATCAATGCCCATCCTAGCACAAAAGGATCGCCAAAACCTCGAAACAAACTGGGAACCTCTGTCAGAAACGATGTTCACGGGATACCATGTAAACGAACCACATGCTGGAAAAATAATGGCACCAAATCAGAGGAGGAAGGCAATTTAGACAAAGGTACCAAATGGACCATCTTAGAAAAGCGATCACAAACCACCCAAATGACCGACATCTTTTGAGAGACGGGGAGATCCGAAATAAAATCCATAGAAATATGCGTCCAGGGCCTCTTCGGGACCGGCAAGGGCAAAAGCAACCCACTGGCATGAGAACAGCAGGGCTTAGCCCGAGCACAAGTCCCACAGGACTGCACAAAAGAACGCACATCCCATGACAAAGATGGCCACCAGAAGGATCTAGCCACCAAATCTCTGGTACCAAAGATTCCAGGATTCCCAGCCAACACTGAACAATGAATCTCAGAGATAACTCTACTAGTCCATCTATCAGGGACAAACAGTTTCTCTGCTGGGCAACGGTCAGGTCTATCAGCCTGAAATTTTTGCAGCACCCGCCGCAAATCAGGGGAGATGGCAGACAAAATTACCCCCTTTTTGAGAATACCCGCCGGCTCAGGAACACCCGGAGAGTCAGGCACAAAACTCCTTGACAGGGCATCAGCCTTCACATTCTTAGAGCCCGGAAGGTACGAAACCACAAAATCAAAACGGGAGAAAATTAACGACCATCGAGCCTGTCTCGGATTCAACCGTTTGGCAGACTCAAGATAAGTCAAATTCTTGTGATCTGTCAAGACCACCACGCGATGCTTGGCTCCTTCCAGCCAATGACGCCACTCCTCGAATGCCCACTTCATGGCCAACAACTCACGATTACCAACATCATAGTTACGCTCAGCAGGCGAAAACTTTCTAGAAAAGAAAGCACATGGCTTCATCACCGAGCCATCAGAACTTCTTTGCGACAAAACAGCCCCTGCTCCAATCTCAGAAGCATCAACCTCAACCTGAAACGGGAGCGAAACATCTGGCTGGCACAACACAGAAGAAAAACGACACTTCAACTCCTGAAAAGCCTCTACAGCCGCAGAAGACCAATTGACCACATCAGCACCCTTCTTGGTCAAATCAGTCACCGGTTTAGCAACAGTAGAAAAATTAGCGATGAAGCGCCGATAAAAATTAGCAAAGCCCAAGAACTTTTGCAGACTCTTCACAGATGTCGGCTGAGTCCAATCGTAAATGGCCTGGACTTTAACAGGGTCCATCTCGATAGTAGAAGGGGAAAAAATGAACCCCAAAAATGAAACCTTCTGAACTCCAAATTGACACTTTGACCCCTTCACAAACAAGGAATTCGCACGAAGGACCTGGAACACCATTCTGACGTGTTTCACATGAGACTCCCAATCATCCGAAAAGACCAAAATATCATCCAAATACACAATCAGGAATTTATCCAGGTACTCTCGGAAGACGTCATGCATAAAGGACTGAAATACTGATGGAGCATTGGAAAGCCCGAATGGCATAACCAGGTACTCAAAATGGCCCTCGGGCATATTAAATGCTGTTTTCCATTCATCGCCTTGTTTAATACGCACAAGATTATACGCCCCTCGAAGATCTATCTTGGTGAACCAACTAGCCCCTTTAATACGAGCAAACAAATCAGACAGCAACGGCAAAGGATACTGAAATTTGACTGTAATTTTATTAAGAAGGCGGTAATCAATACAAGGTCTCAAAGAACCATCCTTCTTGGCCACAAAAAAGAACCCTGCTCCTAACGGTGATGACGACGGGCGAATATGGCCTTTTTCCAAGGACTCCTTTATATAACTGCGCATAGCGGCGTGCTCTGGCACAGATAAATTGAACAATCGGCCCTTAGGAAACTTACTACCAGGAATCAAATTAATTGCACAATCGCAATCCCTATGAGGAGGTAGGGCACTGGATTTGGGCTCATCAAATACATCCCGATAATCCGACAAAAACTCTGGAACTTCAGAAGGAGTGGAAGATGAAATAGACAAAAATGGAACATCACCATGTACCCCCTGGCAACCCCAGCTGGACACAGACATAGATTTCCAGTCCAATACTGGATTATGAACCTGTAGCCATGGCAACCCCAAAACAACCACATCATGCAGATTATGCAACACCAGAAAGCGGATATCCTTCTGATGTGCAGGAGCCATGCACATGGTCAATTGGGTCCAGTACTGAGGCTTATTCTTGGCCAAAGGCGTAGCATCAATTCCTCTCAATGGAATAGGATACTGCAAGGGCTCCAAGAAAAAACCACAGCGCCTAGCATACTCCAAGTCCAACAAATTCAGGGCAGCGCCTGAATCCACAAATGCCATAACAGAATAGGATGACAAAGAGCAAATCAGAGTAACAGACAATAGAAATTTAGACTGTACCGTACCAATGGTGGCAGACCTAGCAAACCGCTTAGTGCACTTAGGACAATCGGAAATAGCATGAGTGGAATCACCACAGTAAAAACATAGGCCATTCCGACGTCTGTGTTCTTGCCGTTCAGCTCTGGTCAAAGTCCTATCACATTGCATAGGCTCAGGCCCATGCTCAGATAATACCGCCAAATGGTGCACAGCTTTACGCTCACTCAAGCGTCAATCGATCTGAATGGCCAAGGACATAGACTCATTCAGACCAGCAGGCATGGGAAACCCCACCATGACATCCTTAAGGGCTTCAGAGAGACCCTTTCTGAAGATTGCTGCCAGGGCACATTCATTCCACTGAGTGAGCACAGACCACTTTCTAAACTTCTGACAATATATCTCCGCTTCATCCTGACCCTGACACAGAGCCAACAAGATTTTCTCTGCCTGATCCACTGAATTAGGTTCATCATAAAGCAATCCAAGCGCCAGGAAAAACGCATCCACATCACGCAATGCCGGATCTCCTGGCGCAAGGGAAAATGCCCAGTCTTGAGGGTCACCACGTAACAAAGAAATAATGATCTTTACTTGTTGAACAGGGTCACCTGAGAAGCGAGGTTTCAATGCAAGAAACAATTTACAATTATTTTTTAAATTCAAGAACTTAGATCTATCACCAAAAAACAAATCAGGAATTGGAATCCTAGGCTCTGACATCGGATTCTGAACCACAAAATCTTGAATGTTTTGTACCCTTGTAGTGAGATTATCCATCCAAGAGGACAGACCTTGAATGTCCATGTTTACACCAGTGTCCTGAACCACCCAGAGGTAAAGGGGAACAGAGAGACAAAACACACTGAAAAGAAAAAAAAAATGGTCTCAGAACTTCTCTTATCCCTCTATTGAGATGCATTAGTACTTTGGGCCACCTGTACTGTTATGACCTGGTGGTCAGGACAATAATGGACCTGGTGGTTAAGAGCACACAGAATGACCTGATAGTTATTGATAATAAGGACGAGCTCTGGGACGTGGGAACCCTGCTGACCGCAATCCCTAATCCTATCAAACACACTAGAAATAGCCGTGGATTGCGACTAACGCTCCCTATGCATCTCGGCACAGCCTAAGGAACTAGCTAGCCCTGAAGATAGAAAAATAAAGCCTACCTTGCCTCAGAGAAATTCCCCAAAGGAAAAGGCAGCCCCCCACATATAATGACTGTGAGTAAAGATGAAAATACAAACACAGAGATGAAATAGATTTAGCAAAGTGAGGCCCGACTTACTGAACAGACCGAGGATAGGAAAGGTTAACTTTGCGGTCAGCACAAAAACCTACAAAAAGACCACGCAGAGGGCGCAAAAAAGACCCTCCGCACCGACTCACGGTGCGGAGGCGCTCCCTCTGCGTCCCAGAGCTTCCAGCAAGCAAGACAACAATAAAAATAGCCAGCAGGACAGAAAAATAGCAAACCCAAGAAATACAAGGGAAGACAGGTCACAAGAACGATCCAGGAGTGAACTAGACCAACACTGGAACATTGACAGGTGGCGTGGAGCAAAGATCTGAGTGGAGTTAAATAGAACGGCAGCTAACGAATTAACCTCGTCACCTGTGGAAGGAAACTCAGAAACACCCACCAGAGGAAGTCCATGGACAGAACCAGCCGAAGTACCATTCATGACCACAGGAGGGAGCCCGACAACAGAATTCACAACAGGTCTCCCAGCTATTGGCTGGGGATGCATTAGAAGAGTGTGCACTGTATCTTTAAGTGACAGGAAGCATGTGCCCATGCACTATAAGTGCACTGGCAGGAGATTTGCCCTAGGGAACTGAAGTGGAGGCAGGAGCCATGGACGGATGGCTAGGGTGGTGAGTAAGTCAGCGTCCTTGCCTGGGGGAGTGAATGCAGGCACACAAGAACACCAGAGTTACACCTACCACTCGAATCATCAAACACTTTAATGTTTAAATACTATAAAGTTTTGATCAAGGGATTTTTTTCAGTAATGGATGTATGCTGGCATGTTTAAATGAGAAGACAAAATACCAGAAGAGAGAGGTTGAATATTTTTGTTAGGTGAGTTGTGACAGCCGGGGAAAAGGACTGGAGGAGATGTGAGTGAATAGGATCACTGGTGCAAGTAGTAGGATGAGAAGATGCAAGGAGCGTGATCACTTCTTCCTTGACTGATTCAAAGACAGAGAATGAGTTAGATACAGCGGGGTAGAGAGGACAGTGTACGGTATGAAGGAATTGGGAGAAAATTTTCTGGATATGGTCAATTTGTTCTTTGAAATAATTGGCCAGATTGTCAGCAATGATGTCAGTGGTTGGGGCCTGTACTCTTGGATTGAGGAGGGAATGAAAAGTGTCAAAGAGACGTTTAGGATTTTTGGATAGTGAAGTAAGGAGGGGGTTGAAATAGATATGTTTGGAGAGGTAAAAAGCAGAGTTGTATGTTTTAAGCATAAACTTATACTGTAATTTATTCAATTTTCGACCAGATTGGATTTTCTCCACAGACGTTAGGTGCACCTGGATTACTGCTGTAGGAAACGTGTTTGCAGCACGTGTTACGATTGTCACCATCTGTGCTGAGCTGTTCTATGTGTATGAGGTGCAGTTGCATCGAGGGCACTCTGCAATGTATCATTATAATATTTCAGTGCAAAGTCAGGACATGAGAGGGAGGAGATTGGGGCTTATGATGACTGCAAATTCTTCATAAGTATCTGGGTGTTAATGGCACGTTTATTTGTGTAAGTGTGGAAAGTGGTGGTGTCCAGAGCGGGGTGACAGTTCTTGACAGAAAATGAAAGAAGGTTGTGGTCAGAGAGCAGGAGCAGGAAGTTGGTAAATTCATACACTGAGCAGAGCCAGGAGAAGACCAGGTCCAGCGGTTTTCCATCTTCATGTGTGGGAGAGTTAGTAAGCTGTGAAAGGCTGAAGGAGAAGGTTAGAGATAAAAGGTGAGTGGCAGATGTGAAGAGGGGATCCCCAATGGGGATGTTGAAGTCTCCCATGATGAGGATGGGGATTTCACAGGATAGAAAATGTGGAAGCCAGTGGGCAAAGTGATCCATGAACTTACAGGAGGGGACCGGAGGACGATACACCACTGCCACTCGCAGGGTGGCAGTAAAGTCTGTCAGTGTGGACCTTAAAAGAAGGGAAGATAAGTGAGGGTACCCAGGGACGATAACCTAAAAAATGCATATATGTGCAACAGATGAAGGAGATATAAACCTATATAAAAAGAAGAGAGATGAGTGTTAGATTGATGTCATGTATAACTGCCAGGCATTATGAAGAAAATGCACTTAGGATAAAATGTGCATAAATGCTCCTTGCATCAAGTGTTTTGCTCAGGGCATACAGCAACCATAATCTGCATCATCACATTAAGGCTGGAGTCACACACAATGTATAAAAAAACGGTCCGTGTTACACAGATGAGAATCACAGAAATGTTCTCTGAACAGTGATGAGTAGGTCATCCGTGTGCAGGGCGAGGTTGCGATTTTCTCACATATAAGAATTTGTGTGACATCCGTATGACATCCATATGACGACATTTTCTCGCCTGCTTGCAAAATGGACATATAATGGATCCATGGGCTCAAATATTTGTGAAAACATATATACAGTCTGCTGTAAACTTTTAAAGGAGACAATCTATCATACTGAAATTTGGACTGATGTTTTAAAACAGGTATTGAAAATGTCCATCGTTCTCATCCCAGCATGCTTGTGTAGTAGGGTTGAGCGAAACGGGTCGGCCATTTTCGGAAGTCGCCGACTTTTGGCAAAGTCGGGTTTCATGAAACCCGACCCGACCCCTGTGTGGGGTCGGCCATGAAGTCGGCGATCTTCTGAATCTGGTATCGGAATTCCGATCCCGAGTTCCGATATGTTTGCAATATCGGAAATCGGTATCGGAATCCATATTTAAGTGTAAAATAAAGAATTAAAATAAAAAATATCGCTATACTTACCCTCTGACGCTCCCTGGTACTAACCGGCAGCCTTTCTTCCTTCGAATCAGCGCTTGCAGGACCTTGCGGTGACATCGCGGCTTGTGATTGGTCGCGCGACCACCCATGTGACCGCTTGCGCGACCAATCACAAGCCGCGACGTCACCGCAAGGTCCTGCAAGCGCTGATTCTTAGGAAGGAAGGCTGCCGGAAAGAAGCAGGGCGCGTCCGAGGGTGAGTATATACCTAATAGGAATATACTCACCCTCGGACATGCCCTGCTTCTTTCCGGCAGCCTTCCTTCCTAACAAACAGCGCTTGCAGGACCTTGCGGTGACGTCGCGGCTTGTGATTAGTCGCGCAAGCGGTCACATGGGCGGTCGCGCGACCAATCACAAGCCGCAACGTCACCGCAAGGTCCTGCAAGCGCTGATTCGAAGGAAGGAAAGTTCCCGGTTAGTACCAGGGCGCGTCCGAGGGTGAGTATAGCGATATTTTTTATTTTAATTCTTTATTTTACACTTAAATATGGATCGCAGGGCCTGAAGGAGAGATTCCTCTCCTTCAGACCCTGGGAACCATTGGAAACCCAATGCACTCCATTGGGTTTCGAGTTTCGGCCGACCCCGACCCCGACTTTTTTATAGGATCGGCCGATTTCCCTCGACCCGACTTTTGAAAAAGTCGGGTTTCGTGAAACCCAACCCGATCCTATAAAAGTAAAAGTCGCTCAACCTTATTGTGTAGTAATCTGCATGTAAGGAGAATGTCACCACGGATTTGAGGCAGACCAAAAGTTAAAGGTTAATTTACAGGTACAATCACTCCAAGCAGGGAGGAGTAGGGTTTCACGAAGGCTGCCGGAAAGAAGCAGGGCGCGTCCGAGGGTGAGTATATACCTAATAGGAATATACTCACCCTCGGACGCGCCCTGCTTCTTTCCGGCAGCCTTCCTTCCTAAGAATCAGCCCTTCCAGGACCTTCGGTGACGTTGCGGTGACGTTGCGGCTTGTGATTGGCCGCGCGAGCGGTCACATGGGCGGCCGCGCGGCCAATCACAAGCCGCGACGTCACCGCGACGTCACCGCAGGGTCCTGGAAGGCTGATTCTAAGGAAGGAAGGTTCCCGGTTAGTACCAGGGTGCGTCAGAGGGTAAGAATTGCGATATTTTTTATTTTAATTCTTTATTTTACACTTAAATCTGAATTCCGATACCAATTCTCGATATCTTAAACATATCGGGAATCGGTATCGGAATTCCGATTCTAGATTCAAAAGATCGCCGACTTCATGGCCGACCCCACACTGGGGTCGGGTCGGGTTTCATGAAACCCGACCTTGCCAAAAGTCGGCGACTTTTGAAAAATTTCGACCCGTTTTGCTCAACCCTAGGGAGGAGCACTTGGGGGAATAAATGCAACAGGTAATAGGTTAACAGCACTTGGGGGGAATGAATGCAACAAGTAATGAGTTAAACAGTGTTTTCATAAAATAAACAGAGGCAGATGTAAACTTATCAGTCCATAGAAGGCTTAATTGAAGGGGTCTAATTCTCCAACGTTGACCCCGTCAACATCAGAAAATCCAGTCTCTCAGGTCCCAGTCCACGGCGAAGATACGGTTCCCAAAGCAAATAACAGGATGGCGTAACCTGTAGTCACAAAGCTTCATCCAGAACAAGTCACCACAGGAACGGTACTGCGCTCCTCAGTCAGTCTAAATACTCCTCTCAGGGGCCCAGGCCTACGACTCAGTTCACCGGGCCTGCCCGCACCAGCATCTGTCAGGGGAGTCTCCACCAGTCACGGAGGCCGGCGGGTCAGCGTCAGTTCACGGGGCGCTCACAGTGTCAAGCCTCTCTGCTCGAGTCCCCGGTCGGGGGGCCCTTATGCTCAATGACTGCAGCGCAGCCAGCAGCTCACATTCCTGCCCGCTGCACTTTCCCGACCAGACTCCTGTCAGCTTCCTGCGTGCAGCACCTTTTGACCGGTATCCGCCCCCTTCTGTCACATGGTAAGGTTGGTCCAGGACCGGTAATTTCCCCCAGGAACACTGGTATCTGCCCCTGTGGTTCCGGACACAGAGCAAAGGAGATAACCCCATTTGTGTCCACACATTCATCCCCTCTCTTTTCACTCGCCATTCCACGGGCGAGAGCTTTCGCATCTCCAGTTGACATTCTTCCAGTCCTTGAGCAATGTGTTGCCAAACGAACTGGTCTTGATTATAGCGGTTGGAGGGTATGCTGGCAGTTGAACGTTCAGAGCGCCGTAAATCAGAAGGAGTAGTCAAGACAAGTTGCACAGGAGAAACAGTAGGGTTGTCAGCCTCAGGCACCAATCTATCTTGAGAGTCCCTCAGAGGGAGCTGTAAGTCTTCCTCATCTTCAAAATCAACAATGGCTGATGGAACTGCCTGTGTGGCATCAGTTACTCTCTGTTCTTGATCGGGATCCCGAGACAGACAAGCCCACAACATGTTCCGATGCAGTGTATGAGTGGGGGCACCCTCCTTTGCTTCTGGCTGGACCTCATAAATGGGACCTTCCGCTTTGACTTGCCATTTCACCCTGTACAGGCTCGTCTCCCATCGGTACTCCAGTTGATCACAGGGGCGCTTCTCCCTGACCAAAACTCGGTCTCTGGCCCATAAAGCTGTCCCGTGCAGAGGGGTGACCGGAAAATGTTCAATCTCTTGTAATCTGGTCCATACCAGATGATGGAGAGTCTGCAGCTGATGGCGGCGTTCTCGAATTCAGGAGGACACCCTGGTCCGTGGTTAGTCCTCCTCAGGCTCTAACTCCAGTTCAGTCAATTCTTTCCCTGGCCGCCCGAAAAGAAGGGAGTAGGGTGTAAAGCCAGTGGTGCTGTGCTTACAATTGTTATAGACCCACACCAACTCGGGTATGTATTCAGGCCATCATGCCTTCTTCTCCTCCTCCAGGGTTCTCAGCATTTCGATCAGAGTTAAGTTGAATTGCTTGCAGGCTCCGTTTCCCTGTGGATGGTAAGGCATTGTCCGAGACTTTCCAATCCTGTATAACTGGTGAAGTTCCTCCATCATTTTGCCGAGAAAACAGACACCTTGGTCAGAATGGATACATTTGGGACATCAATACACTTAGATAAAGTTTTTACAGATGGCATGAGCAGCGGATTCAGCGGTCTGATCTCACATTAGGGTCACAACAGCAAATTTCGTGAAGTGATCCACCATCACTAAGCAGTGTTTATAACCCTGATGTGCTGGCCCAATTGTCATTTAATCTATCATTAGCAGCTCCAGGGGGGTGGATGGCATTACAGTCTGCATGGGAGCCCGCTGCTAAGGTGGTTTGGCCAACTCACAGCTCCGACACTGTTGACAGATTTTCTCCACCGCACCTTTCAGATTTGGATAATAAACCAGGCACTGCAACC
This sequence comes from Ranitomeya imitator, assembly GCF_032444005.1. Classification (NCBI taxonomy): domain Eukaryota; kingdom Metazoa; phylum Chordata; class Amphibia; order Anura; family Dendrobatidae; genus Ranitomeya; species Ranitomeya imitator. Next base: position 51,835,850 of record NC_091283.1, read on the forward strand.
ATTGGAAGGTCTTCTCTGGACCGAAGTGAGCTTCTCTTTCATGAGCCACTGTAACTATCTGGAACAGCAAGGATGAGGGAATCACCATCTGCCATGTAACACTGAGTTCTGGCTATAGCAATATCTTCTGATACAATATGCGATCCCACATTTGAAACTTTTCCCACTGCTGCAACATCCGCAGCATGTCGGGGGAAAAAGTTGTTATGATCAGGCGGCCTTGGAGCAGCATGAAAAAAACCTTTGCTGGAGTAGTGGTAACAATACAGACCGCAAACCCTGATCTTATCACAGACACTAGAAGTAGCGGTGGGGTGTGCCTAACCAGACCTAGACACCTCGACACAGCCGGAGGACTAAATATCCCTAAAGATGGAAAATAGGAAAACTGACTTGCCTCAGAGTAGACCCCCAAAGGATAGGCAGCCCCCCACAAATAATGACTGTGAGTAGGAGAGGAAAAGACACACGCAGGCAGAAAACAGGATTAGTAAAGGAGGCCACTTCTACCTAGATAGGAAAGTATAGTACAGGATACTAAGCGGTCAGCACAAAAAACTACAAAATATCCACAGCAGAAAAATACAAAAACTCCACCACCTAACTAAAGATGTGGAGAGTATATCTGCGACTCCAGCGAATCCAACCAGACTGAGAAAACAACAGGACAGTCTAAGCTGGAACAAAATAGAAACTATGAACAGCACAGAAACTAGAGACACAGCCTGTGTGCCTAAGAAAATAAAGCAGACACTTATCTTTTGCTGAAATGGCAGCAAGCAGGAGAGGCCAGGCATAGAACCAATACTTCCAAAAGAACATTGATAACTGGCAAGGACTAATGAGTCCTGCAAAGCTAAATACCCCAGCCAGAATTGCAATTAGCAGAAACACCTGTCCAGGACTGCCGCCCAGGCACAACTGCATTACCATCAACAACCACCGGAGGGAGCCCAAGAGCAGAATTCACAACAGTACCCCCCCCCCGTTGAGGAGGGGTCACCGAACCCTCACCAGAGCCCATAGGCCGATCAGGATGAGCCAGATGAAAAGCACGAACCAAATCAGCGGCATGGACATCAGAGGCCGAAACCCAAGAATTATCCTCCTGGCCATAACCCTTCCATTTGACAAGGTACTGAAGCTTCCGCCTCGAAAAACGAGAATCCAAAATCTTCTCAACAACATATTCCAACTCCCCATCGACCAACACAGGGGCCGGAGGATTAACAGAGGGAACAACGGGCTCCACATATTTCCGCAATAAGGATCTATGAAAGACATTATGGATAGCAAAAGAGGCCGGAAGCGCCAGGCGAAAGGACACCGGATTAATAATCTCAGAAATCCTATAAGGACCAATAAATCGAGGCTTAAACTTAGGGGAAGAAACCTTCATAGGGACATGACGGGAAGATAACCAAACCAGATCCCCAACCCAAAGCCGGGAACCAACACACCGACGACGGTTAGCAAAACGTTGAGCCTCCTCCTGAGACAACACCAAATTGTCCACCACATGACCCCAAATCTGCTGCAACCTGTCAACCACAGAATCCACACCAGGAAGGTCAGAAGGCTCAACCTGTCCAGAAGAAAAACGAGGATGAAAACCAAAATTACAAAAAAAAGGTGAAACCAAAGTAGCCGAACTAGCCCGATTATTAAGGGCAAACTCGGCCAATGGCAAAAAAGCCACCCAATCATCCTGATCAGCAGACACAAAGCATCTCAAATAGGTCTCCAAAGTCTGATTAGTTCACTCGGTCTGGCCATTTGTCTGAGGATGAAACGCAGAAGAAAAAGACAAATCAATGCCCAGCTTAGCACAAAAGGCCCGCCAAAACCTAGAAACAAACTAGGAACCTCTGTCGGACACAATATTCTCCGGAATACCATGCAAATGGACCACATGCTGAAAAAACAACGGAACCAAATCCGAAGAAGAAGGCAATTTAGGCAAAGGCACCAAATGAACCATATTAGAGAATCGGTCACAAACAACCCAGATAACCGACATCCTCTGGGAAACAGGAAGATCAAAAATAAAATCCATAGAAATATGCATCCAGGGCCTCTCAGGGACCGGCAATGGCAAAAGCAACCCACTAGCACGGGAGCAACAAGTCTTGGCCCGCACAAGTCCCACAGGACTGCACAAAAGACTGCACATCACGCGACAAAGAAGGCCACCAAAAGGACCTACCAACCAAGTCTCTGGTACCAAAAATACCAGGATGACCAGCCAACACAGAACAGTGAACCTCAGAAATCACTCTACTAGTCCATCTGTCAGGAACAGTTTCCCCACAGGACAACGGTCAGGTTTGTCAGCCTGAAATTTCTGAAGAACCCGTCGTAAATCAGGAGAAATGGCAGAAAGGACCACCCCTGCCTTCAAAATACCAACTGGTTCCAAGACCTCAGGAGAATCAGGCAAAAAACTCCTAGAGAGGGCATCAGCCTTAACATTCTTAGTACCCGGAAGGTACGAGACCACGAAATCAAAATGAGAAAAAAACAAGGACCATCGAGCCTGTCTAGGATTCAGCCGTTTGGCAGACTTGAGGTAAATCAAATTCTTATGGTCGGTCAAGACCACAATACGGTGCTTAGTTCCCTCAAGCCAATGTCGCCACTGCTCAAACGCCCACTTCATAGCCAACAACTCCCGATTGCTGATGTCATAATTGCGTTCCGCAGGCGAAAATTTACGGGAAAAGAAGGCACACGGTTTCATCAAGGAACCAACAGGACCCCTCTGAGACAAAACGGCCCCTGCCCTAATCTCAGAAGCGTCAACCTCAACCTGAAACGGAAGAGAAACATCAGGTTGGCGCAACTCCGGAGCAGAAGAAAAACGACGTTTAAGTTCTTGAAAGGCAGAGACAGCCGCAGAGGGCCAATTCGCCATATCAGCGCCCTTCTTAGTCAAATCAGTCAAGGGTTTAACCACGCTGGAAAAATTAGCAATGAAACGGCGATAAAAATTAGCGAAACCCAAAAATTTCTGAAGGCTCTTCACGGATGTGGGCTGAATCCAATCATGAATGGCCTGAACCTTAACCGGATCCATCTCTATAGATGAGGGAGATAAAATAAAGCCCAAAAAGGAAACCTTCTGCACCCCAAAAAGACACTTAGACCCTTTCACAAACAAGGCATTGTCACGAAGGATCTGAAATACCATCCTGACCTGCTGCACATGAGACTCCCAATCATCGGAAAAAATCAAAATATCATCCAAATATATGATCAAGAATTTATCAAGATAACTCCGGAAGATATCATGCATGAAGGACTGAAAAACAGATGGAGCATTAGAGAGTCCGAATGGCATCACAAGGTATTCAAAATGGCCTTCGGGCGTGTTAAACGCAGTTTTCCATTCATCACCCTGCTTAATACGAACAAGATTATATGCCCCCCGAAGGTCAATCTTTGTAAACCAACTAGCTCCCTTAATCCTAGCAAACAAATCAGAAAGCAAAGGCAAAGGGTATTGAAACTTGACCATGATCTTATTTAAGAGGCGATAATCAATACAGGGTCTCAAGGAACCATCTTTTTTTGCAACAAAAAAGAACCCTGCTCCCAACGGTGAAGAAGATTAACGAATATGACCCTTCTCCAAAAACTCCTTAATATAGCTCCGCATGGCGGTATGTTCAGGTACAGAAAGGTTGAAAAGTCGACCCTTAGGAAACTTACAGCCTGGAATCAAATCAATAGCACAATCGCAGTCCCTATACGGTGGAAGGAAACTGGACTTGGGCTCATCGAATACATCCTGAAAATCAGACAAAAACTCCGGAATTTCAGAAGAGGAAGAAGGGGCGATTGACATCAGAGGAGCATCATCATGAACCCCCTGACAACCCCAACTAGTTACAGACATGGACTTCCAATCCAAAACAGGATTATAGACCTGTAACCACGGGAAACCCAGCACGACATCATCATGCAAATTATGCAACACCAGAAATCGACAATCTTCCTGGTGGGCTGGCGCCATGCGCATGGTCAACTGTATCCAAAACTGGGGCTTATTTTTAGCCAAGGGTGTAGCATCAATGCCCCTTAAAGGAATAGGATTCTGCAAAGGCTGCAAGGGAAAGCCACAACGCCTAGCAAAGTCGAAGTCCATCAAATTCAAGGCGGCGCCTGAATCCACAAACGCCATGACAGAAAATGATGACAATGAGCAGATCAAGGACACAGATAACAGAAATTTAGGTTGTACAGTACTGATGGTAAATTAACTGGCGATCCTTTCTGTCCACTTAGGGCAGACAGAAATGACATGAGAAGCGTCGCCACAATAAAAACACAACCTATTGAGACGTCTGAAACCTTGTCGTTCCGTTTTAGACAGAATCCTATCACACTGCATTGGCTTAGGAATTTGCTCTGAGGATAACGCCATAGCGCGCACGGTTCTGCGCTCCCGCAAGCGCCGGTCAATCTGAATGGCCAAAGACATAGAATCACTTAGATTGGAAGGTGTGGGAAACCCCACCATAACATCCTTAACGGATTCAGAAAGACCCTTTCTGAAAATTGCCGCCAAAGCATCATCATTCCATTTAGTCAGCACAGACCATTTTCTGAATTTCTGACAATACAATTCAGCCGCCTCTTGCCCCTGAGATAGGGCTAACAAGGTCTTCTCAGCTTGATCCACCGAATTAGGTTCATCGTATAATAATCCCAATGCTTGAAAGAAAGAATCAATATTAAACAAAGCAGGATTGTCAGATTCCAGGGAAAATGCCCAATCCTGTGGATCACCACGCAGCAGGGATATAATGATTTTAACCTGCTGAATAGGATCACCAGAGGACTGGGGTCTCAATGCAAAAAACAGTTTACAGTTATTTTTGAAACTCAAAAATTTGGACCTGTCACCAAAAAACAAATCAGGAGTGGGAATCTTAGGTTCTAAAGCAGGAGTCTGAACAATATAATCTGAAATACCCTGTACCCGAGCAGCAAGCTGATCCACACAAGAAGCTAACTCCTGAACATTCATGCTAGTACTAGGTTCCTCAGCCACCCAGAAATTAAGAGGGAGGAGAAGACAAAACAGGCTGAAGAAAAAAAATGGCTCAAAACCTTTCCTCCCTTCTTCTGAGATGCATTTATCTCATTGTGGGCCAATTGTACTGTTATGATCAGGCGGCCTTGGAGCAGCATGAAAAAACCTTTGCTGGAGTAGTGGTAACTATACAGACCGCAAACCCTGATCTTATCACAGACACTAGAAGTAGCCGTGGGGTGTGCCTAACCAGACCTAGACACCTCGACACAGCCGGAGGACTAAATATCCCTAAAGATGGAAAATAGGAAAACTGACTTGCCTCAGAGTAGACCCCCAAAGGATAGGCAGCCCCCCACAAATAATGACTGTGAGTAGGAGAGGAAAAGACACACGCAGGCAGAAAACAGGATTAGCAAAGGAGGCCACTTCTACCTAGATAGGAAAGTATAGTACAGGATACTAAGCGGTCAGCACAAAAAACTACAAAATATCCACAGCAGAAAAATACAAAAACTCCACCACCTAACTAAAGATGTGGAGAGTATATCTGCGACTCCAGCGAATCCAACCAGACTGAGAAAACAACAAGACAGTCTAAGCTGGAACAAAATAGAAACTAAGAACAGCACAGAAACTAGAGACACAGCCTGTGTGCCTAAGAAAATAAAGCAGACACTTATCTTTTGCTGAAATGGCAGCAAGCAGGAGAGGCCAGGCAGAGAACCAATACTTCCAAAAGAACATTGACAACTGGCAAGGACTAACGAGTCCTGCAAAGCTAAATACCCCAGTCAGAATTGCAATTAGCAGAAACACCTGTCCAGGACTGCCGCCCAGGCACAACTGCATTACCATCAACAACCACCGGAGGGAGCCCAAGAGCAGAATTCACAACACAAAGTGCTCCTTTCCTGGTGGCTGGGCATTTGCTTGGTCGAGACCCACCGCCTCAGCCAAGCTATTTCCTCATCCTCTTGTTGTGCTCGGACCCACTCTTCACGGGGTTCATCCATCAGGCATACACACGTCGTCTCCTGCACTTGTTCCCTTGTTGCTGCCACTCTCCTGGCAGTACCTCCACATTCAGGGACCATCACATCCCCCAGCTCTTCATCCCGCTTAGACGCTGGCCTGCAGTAGCTTATTCGGGATAGGGTGTCAGCATGGGTATTCTCTATTCCTCTCTTATATGTAATCTTAAAATGGAACTTAGCCATTCTAGCTACCCAGTGTTGTTCCAGTGCCCCGAGCTTCGCCTTTTCCAGATGGGCCAAAGGATTGTTGTCCATGTACCCATTAACTTTAGAGCTGGCCAGATACTGCACAAACTTCTCTGTCATAGCCCACACTAACGCTAACAACTCCAACTTAAAGGAACTGTAGTTATCTGCATTCTTCTCAGAGTCATGTAATGACCGACAAGCATACGCTATGACTCTTTCTTTCCCATTCTGTGTCTGAGACAAAACAGCTCCGAGTCCATGCAGACTCCTGCTGGTGTGCAAGATAAATGGCTGAGTGAAGTCAGCATAGACCAGCACTGGAGCCTCCGTCAAAGCCAGTTTCAGGGATTGAAACGCTTCCTCTTGGCGCTTGCCCCACTGCACATTCCTGTTCTTTGCAAAGGAGGGTACCCCTTTCAGTAGCTCGTGAAAGGGATTTGTGATGCATGCAAAGTTCTTCACTAAACTTCTGAAGTATCCTGTGAGTCCCAGGAATGCCCGCACATCATTCACGGTTCTTGGGGTATACCATTCCTGCACTGCCGCAATCTTCTCTGGAGAGGGTCTCAGTCCTTCTGCCGAAACAATATGTCCCAAATACTTGAACTGAGTTAAAAAAAGATGGCACTTCTAGGGCTTTACTTTCAGTCCATGCTGTTATAGTTGACTCAAGACCTGCTACAGCCTTTGTAGATGTTCCTCAAATGTGGGTGCAAAGACAATGATGTTGTCCAGCTAAATTAGGGTAGCTTCAAAATTCAAGTCCCCTAAACATCTTTCATCAGATGCTGGAATGTTCCTGGAGCATTGGTGAGGCAGAATGGCATATGGTCAAATTCATATAGCCCCACTGGGAGAATGAAAGCTGTCTTGGTTCAGTCTTGCTCAGACATTGGGGCTTGCCATTAGCCGCTAGCCAGGCCAAGTGTTGAAAAGTACCTGGCATTTCCTAGTGCAGACAGAAACTCCTCCATTCTTGGCATCGGGTAGGAATCTCGTACCGTACAGGCGCTAAGTTTACGGTAATCCACACAAAAGTGCAGGGTCCCGTCCTTCTTTTGCACCAGTATGATGGGGCAGCCCACGTGCTCTGGCTTTCTCATACTAACCCCTTCTTCAGCATTTGAGACAGTATCCCCTTCACCTCCTGGTACATTTGCAGAGAGATTTGTAGGTACCGCTCTCTGATGGGTATTTCATGGGTTATTGCGGTGGTGCGCCCAAAATCATCCTCATGCTTTGCAAACACATCTTGGTATTTTCCTAGCAGGGATTCTACCCTTGTGACCTGTTGGGGGACAGTTCTGTGAGCTCTGCCCTCATTTGCTTCAGGATCTGTCGCCCTAGTTGGGGTTCGGGTGTCCCTTCAGCATCCACGGTCATGAACCATGGATCTTCTGGCTTCACCATTAGCTGCACTGCCTCAGACGAAACTAGATCTTCGAGCATGACCAGGATGTGGGCTACTTCACTTCTGGAGGACAAGGTAATGTCATTCTCCCCTAAGTTCACACAACACACAATGACGTTCCATCTCACACCGTAACTAATGTCTGTGCAACTAATATTCCTGATGGCAGCTGGTTGACCTTGCTGGGTTCAATCTGCACTTCAACCCCCTCCAGAAGGATACAGGCCCGGATGGGCTGGGGGAGCATGGTCTGTTCTGGAGGCAACACTTGATTAACAGATGCAGACACAATTATTTTTCCCAGCGGCTTCCCTTCACTACTTGTCTCCAGGGCCTCAGCTGTCCATATCAGCTGCTGGAAGATCCTCCTTTGAGGGGTATGGATGCTCCACTGTCACAGGAACTAGTCTGGTGACTCATTAATAAGAAGGTTTCCAAAATCTTTAAGCACGTTCATGTCCAAGGTCACAGTATGATCTTTGGCTGCCTTTCTATCTACCAGCGCTACTCATCTTCTCCCCACATCTTTGCCGCAGACCACTATGTTCATCCATATCACCCCTGCGACCGGGATTGGAAAGTGGTTGGCCACCATGAGCTTAATGATTGGTCCCCATTATGGACGCATCGCCTCTGTGAAGTGTCGATAGAAATATCTCTCAGGCATGGTGGTAACCTGAGAGTCTGTGTCTACTAGGCAGCATACTGCTCGCCCATTCATCTCGGCCCAGACCAAGGGACATGTGGAATGGAGGTTGATGGGACTTATATACTCCTTTTCGAATTGACAGACTCCGGGCGGCGTCCCCCAGGCTTGGAGCCATCTAGTTTAATGAGTGGCGCTGCAGGCGTCGGCTCCGTTGAGTGCACCACCGAGCTATATGTCCTGGTTCTCTGCAGTTGTAATATGTGGGAGGACCTCTACAGCTGGTAACATTAGTCTCTCGCTGGGGGTTGGGCTCTCTACCACGCACCAGCAGACTGGACTCTACTACAGGGGGTCTCTTGGAATAAGGCAATTCTTCACAGATTTGTTGTATCTCTTTTCTCAAGTCTTCCACCCATTGAGGGGCAGCAGCTGTGGTGGCAGCTACCTCCCTGCTCCAGACCTTCCCTACCGGTACTATCACTCCCTGCTCCTGCTCACGCATGTGCGCCTCACTTCCCACTTCAGAGAAAGTCATACTTGGTTTTACCTGCATGCACTCCCGAAGGGCCTATTTCATTATCACGTCACGCAGACCCATCATTAGCTGGTCCCACAGCACTACATTAATCGGCCCTATGCCTACGCCATCCTTCTGGGTAATGGCAGAATGAAGTTCCTGATGGTACTTTGCTCCTCGGTCAGTCCAAATACTCCTCTCAGGGGCTCAGGCCTACTACTCAGTTCACCGGGCCTGCCCGCGCCAGCGTCTGCCTCTAACCAGTCAGGGGAGTCTCCTCCAGTTACAAAGGCCGGCGGATCAGCGTCAGTTCGGGGGCACTCACAGTGTCAATCCTCTCTGCTCGAGTCCTAGGTTGGGGCGCCCTCACGCTCAATGACTGTGGCGCAGCTGGCAACTCACTTTCCTGGCCTCTCTTCACTTTCCCGCCTGGACTCCTGTCAACTTCCTGCGCTCATCGCACCTTTTGACCGGTGCTCGCCCCCTTCTGTCATATGGGAAGGTTGGTCCAGGAATGGTAAGCTTACCCCTGGGAACACAGAGTGCCTGTAATGTTTGCTGTTTGTTACTGTACACCTGTCTCTTCGAATGGCCACAAAGGAAAAAATATGGTGGCATCAAATAACTACAGTGACTCTGTACAGGTGAACATGACCTTTCTTTGCCACTGTCATGTGGAATACGACATGCTTGTGTCTTGAGAAAGTATGTGCAACGAGATACGTGAAAATAACAGAAGTCGCAGTTTCGCATTTTGAATTGTTTCCTCAGATTCCTTGTTTCTTCAGACATTTTCGGATGTCCTCCATCATGCCTACCAGTAATGTTTCTCTATGTTCCAGCTTCTTCATCCATGACAGAATACCCTGTTTGGACAAAGGATATTGACCATCAAACTTCTTTAGAAACTCACATAGGCACGTCTTTAAAGATTCAGTTTTCCAATAAGTTTTCACAATGAAAACACTCTCCTCCAAAATTATCTGTTTTTAAAGCAGAAAATATAATTTGCAAAAATATATTAATAGGGTTAATTTCCCTAATTTGCTAGCTTCTTGCAGAATACAGAAGCTGATGTGAGCTGTAATAACAGCTTAGATACCTTCCAATATTTCTTGTGTACAGATCTACCAAATTTTAGTATCAAATGAGCAAAGTTTTTAAAGTGTGCCTGCTCTGCCTCCTAGCAGCCACAGAAATGAGTGTTATGTCGGGGTCACACTTGCGAGTACAAAGCGAGAAACTCGCGCGAGTCTCTTGCCTCAATACCCGGCACTGCAGCCGCCACTCAGAACTGGAGTGTGCCGCTATATGTATTTCTCTGCAGCCGAACGCTCCAGTCCAAATTGCCAGCGGCAGTTCCGGGTATTGAGGTGAGAGACTCACGCGAGTTTCTCTCAAGTGTGACCCCGGTCTTACAATGTAGTATGCACAGAACTCTTGCTGTGTCTATGAGAACAAAGTGCAAATTTGATTTTCTCAGAACCACTCCTGCACAATGCGAAGCAATCCTGCACAGAACTCCCTGTGGCTCTAACATCCTTATAATAAGGGATCATTCAAACATTGGTATTTTCCATGTGCAAATAAATCAAACTGATTATTCTGATCAGACTTTGATCAGAGTATGATCAGAATGCAGTCTGAGCAGGGGCAAACACAGACAGCTTGGGGCCCCTGTGCAGGAAATGTGTCTGGGTCCCCCTCCTTTTAAGACGACAAAGCTAAGGGACTGTGCTATACATAAGTGAATACACTTTACACTAAGGGACTGTGTTAGACATAATAATCGATAATAATATCTTCCTCCACCGCCCCTGTTCTTAAATCCATTATAAATCCTCCGCATCCCATTATTGCCCTCTCCCCCACCCCCATGATTGCCCTCTTCACCACCTCCATTATTGTTTTCACTCCCCCACCCCATTATTGCCCATTCCACATCGAACATCATTGCCTCCTCCCCACCACCCCCATCATTGTCCTTTCCACTGTCAACATCATTGCCTTCTCCCCACCACCCCATCATTACCCATTCCACCACCTCCATCATTTCCTCTTCCCCCTCCACCCCTATCATTGCCCTCTCTGTCAACCCAATCATTGCCTTTGGCCCCATCAACCCCATCATTGCCCTCTCTGTCAACCCAATCATTGCTTTCTGCCCCATCACCCCCATCATTGCCCTCTCCTCCACCTACACACACACAGAGACACATAGCACTATTCACCTCTCTGCACGCACACACACACATACACACCTCACCTCTGCGCATGGTATCCTGAAGCTGCACCATCACCGGCTGCTTCCTGTCTCGCACAGCCGCGGAGCTGAACGATGATGTCATTCAGCCACTACTGTGTGACAGGAAGCGCGGGCAGGAAGCAGGATGAATCCATTCCCTGCAGCTCCGCTCCGCTGCCTTTTTCTCTTGCAGGCAGCGGAGCTGCAGGGATTACTCCCTGCCCAACGCACATGAGGGCAATCTGGCCAGGGGCCTCTTGGAGCCTCAGGGCTTGATAAACTGATGAGATTACCCTCATTATTAGCCACCCTGCTAACATATTGCACATCACTAGTGTTGAGCATTCCGATACCGCAAGTATCGGGTATCGGCCGATATTTGCGGTATCGGAATTCCGATACCGAATTCCGATACTTCCCGCGTATCGGATACCGGAATCGGAAGTTCCCAGAATTCAAACAGAACGCAGCAGCCAATGAGGAATGATTGGAAGTGTGGGCACATCCTGTTTAGCATGGTGGGCATGTAAGTACTGGCAAGGCTGTGATTGGCTGCTGAAATGATGTCACTCTGCACTATAAAAAACGCTGCCGCCATTTTGCGCTCACTCTGCTGTGATTTCAGTTAGGGACAGGACGCTGTGTTCTAACTGAGGGCCAGTTGAGCTAGCTAATTGCTTTATTTTCCTTTCCAAAGGCTAATTTAGCAAAACGCTGTGTGTTCTTCACTGTTCACCTTGCTCTTGCCTTGCAGCGCTGTTTTAACAGCGTTCTGCAAGGTCTCTGTGTGTGTGTGTGTGTGCAGCTCACTCTGTAGTCTGTGTGCAGCCATATACCCGGTTGTATTCAGCTCAGGGGGGGTTCACACTGCCTCACACAGTTGTCCTTTTTTGCTCATAGTGCAGCCTGCTGCACATTTTTTCTCAAATTTCCTATTAGTGTTTTTCCACCCGTCTCCAGCTAAATTGTGGAAAAACACTACATAGGATAACCTAGAGGGGGGTTTTTGGGCCTTGCAGCGCCGTTTACGGCTGTCTGCACGGTCTCCGTGTGAGCCCAGCTCGCCCTGTAGTCTGTGTGCAGCCATAGCCGGTTGGATTCAGCTCAGGGTTCGTTACTGGCTCATACCTTGAGAAAAATTTTCCTTTCTTTCAAATAGTGCAGCCTGTTTAAAAATTTAAAAAAAAATTCCCTATTAGTGTTTTTCCACCCGTCTCCAGCTAAATTGTGGAAAAACACTACATAGGATAACCTAGAGGGGGGTTTTTGGGCCTTGCAGCGCCGTTTACGGCTGTCTGCATGGTCTCCGTGTGAGCCCAGCTCGCCCTGTAGTCTGTGTGCAGCCATAGCCGGTTGGATTCAGCTCAGGGTTCGTTACTGGCTCATACCTTGAGAAAAATTTTCCTTTTTTTCAAATAGTGCAGCCTGTTTAAAAATTAAAAAAAAAATTCCCTATTAGTGTTTTTCTACCCGTCTCCAGCTAAATAGTGGAAAAACACAACATAGGATAACCTAGAGGGGGTTTAATGGGCCTTGCAGCGCTGTTTACGGCTGTCTGCACGGTCTCTGTGTGAGCGCAGCTCGCCCTGTAGTCTGTGTGCAGCTATAGCCGGTTGGATTCAGCTCAGGGTGCGTTACTGCCTCATACCTTGAAAAACAATTTCCTTTTTTTCAAATAGTGCAGCCTGTTTAAAATTTAAAAAAAAAAAATCCTATTAGTGTCTTTCCACCCGTCTCCAGCTAAATAGTGGAAAAACACTACATAGGATAACCTAGAGGAGGGTTTTGTGGCCTTGCAGCGCCGTTTACGGCTGTCTGCACGGTCTCTGTGTGAGCGCAGCTCGCCCTGTAGTCTGTGTGCAGCTATAGCCGGTTGGATTCAGCTCAGGGTGCGTTACTGCCTCATACCTTGAAAAACAATTTCCTTTTTTTCAAATAGTGCAGCCTGTTTAAAATTTAAAAAAAAAAATTCCTATTAGTGTCTTTCCACCCGTCTCCAGCTAAATAGTGGAAAAACACTACATAGGATAACCTAGAGGAGGGTTTTTTGGCCTTGCAGCGCCGTTTACGGCTGTCTGCACGGTCTCCGTGTGATTTAAACTAGCTCTGTAGTCCGATCTGCACACAAAAAAAAGTAAAGTTCACCAAACACAACTTAACACTTGTGTAGGCCACATTTGAAAAATAATAAAGTTTAGTCCACACTTTACAACATTAGTGTTTCTTACACCTGTTAGGAGGAGCATTTCAGGAATAAGCACGCTAAGGCCTTAGTACTTTTCTGCTTATCTTTATCTGTCAACCAAGATGAAGAGGGCAGGGAGTAAGGCACGTGTGCGTGGGCGCGGAGCAGGGAGAGGAGCAGGGAAGAGGACGTGGTGATTCTGTGCCTGCTGCGGGCGCTGGTGACTCGTCGTCACTCAGTTTCAGCAGGGAACAGTCCTTCATGCGCAGCTTTGTCGGAGAGCGCCGTGCACCGCTGCTGCGTGAAGACCAAATTGAAGCCGTTGTCGGGTGGATGGCAGCTAACGCCTCGGCATCGACTTCAGTTAGTGCCACATCCTCTCAGGCACAGAGCACTGGAGAGCAGCCATCTGTCTCTTCACCATCTGCCAAATTGGCCAGGCAGTCAGAGAGCCCAGGACAGGAGCCGTCTCTACTTTTGTTCTCTGAATCTCTTGGCTTGGAAACAGGGGGCCAGCCAAGCAGCATTGGAGAAATGGAAGAAGAGGCAGTGTGCAGTGATGCCCAACAGCTTTTTCTCTCTGACTCTGAAGAGGCAGGTGGGCCAGTGCCTCCGGTGACCACAGCGCAGTACGCATCTGATGATGAAACTCAGGTGCCGCTTTCTGATGCGTACTGTGCTGCCGAGACTACCCAGGAGGAGCAGTTGGTGGCAGAGGGTAGTGGAGATGATGAGGTCCTTGACCCATCGTGGCGTGAGGAACAGGAAGGTGGTGGGAGCAGCTCTGAGGAAGAGCTTCCCCTTACGGGCCAAAGAGGGAGAGGGAGGGGGAAGACTGCGGAGCCTGTAGCCTCCACTTTGGCACCCGTTAGGAGCCTGTCTCTTTCCAAAGCCAAAAAGGGCGCTCCCAAGACTTGCAGTGCCTGGTCCTTTTTTGACACAGTTGCAGATGACATTTGTTTTGTCAAATGCAAGCTGTGTCATCAGAAAGTAAAAAGAGGTAAAAGTGTCAGCAACCTCAATACCACAAATATGTGGAAACATGTGCGGACCAGGCACGCGGTGGAGTTACAGAAACACAGTGAAGACGTAGGCCAACCAACAGCGGCAGCTACCACCTCTTCATCTCGTGTTGCCTCTTCCTCCACTGTTGTCCAGAGACCTAGTGTAATTCCACCCACAGCACCACCTTCCCAGTCATCCTCACACTCCCAGTCTACTCTACAGCCATCGGTAGTACAGGCATGGGAGAAAAGGCGGGCATTCTCGGCCAACCACCCCCGAGCACAGGCTCTGAATGCAGGCATTGCCAAACTGTTGTCCCTGGAAATGCTCTCGTTCAGGCTGGTGGAGACTGACAGCTTCCGTGACTTGATGGCATTGGCAGTCCCACAGTACAAGGTGCCCAGCCGCTTTTACTTCAGCAGGCAGGCTGTCCCTGCCCTGCACAGGCATGTTGAGGCAAACATAAAACATGCGCTACTGAACGCCGTCAGTAGCAAGGTCCACCTCACCACCGATGCGTGGACCAGTCAGCATGGACAGGGGCGATATGTTTCCCTCACTGCCCATTGGGTTAATGTTGTTGAGCCAGGTACAGATCGTGCGAGTGGCGCAGGACGTGTCCTGCCCACTCCAAGGATTGCAGGAATCCAGTCTGTACGCATCGACTCCTCCTCTTACACCAGTTCCTCAGATTCCTCTCTGCAGGATCCGTCACAGTCCACCTCCACATGGACCCGTGAACGTTTACCTATGACCGACATGAGCACAGCCGTGGCCAAACGTCAGCAGGCCGTCTTGAAACTAGTTTCATTGGGGCATCAAAGCCACACAGCGCAGGAGCTCTGGAATGCCATCAAGCAGGAGAGCGATGTGTGGTTACTGCCAGCGAATCTCCAGCCAGGCATGGTAGTGTGTGACAATGGCCGAAATCTGGTGGCAGCTTTGGCCCTTGGCAACCTCACTCACATCCCATGTCTGGCACATGTGCTCAATTTGGTTGTGCAGAGTTTTCTGAGGGACTATCCGGATCTTGATGCCCTGCTGCACAAGGTCCGCCTAGAGTGTGCTCACTTGCGGCGTTCCAGCTTGGCCAGATCCCGCATTGCTGCTCTGCAGCGCCGATTCCGCCTTCCGGAACACCGCATCATATGTGACCTACCTACCCGGTGGAATTCCACGTTACATATGTTGGAGCGGTTGTGTGAGCAGCAGCAAGCACTTATGGAGTACCAGCTGCATCAGGCGCAAAGAAGTCGCAGTCAGCGCCGATCAGACTTCACAACCACAGAGTGGGCCACTATGAAGGACGTCTGCCAGGTTTTGCGTCCTTTTGATTATTCCACGCGGATGGCAAGTGCAGATGATGCACTAGTCAGCATGACTGTCCCCCTTATCTGCCTGCTTCAGCAAACTTTGCAAGGGTTAAGGGATGATGTTGTGGAAGAGGTGGAGGATGAGGAGTCACCTTTTCCATCAGCTTCTGGAGAGTCAGCGCCACGTGGTTCCTCACAAAGGGGTACGCAGGGGCCAATTTGTGAGGAGGATGAGGTGGAGTCAATGGAGGAGGATGAGCTCCGTCCAGAGGAGGGAGCGACACAATTGTCCAGTGGTCAGTGTGTACAGCGAGGGTGGGGTGATGACGAGCGGGCAGAGATCATGTCTCAAGCAGGGGACAGCGTTTCTGGGCCAGTTGGCACTCTGCAGCACATGGTGGATTTCATGCTGCAGTGCCTGAGAAACGACCGCCGCATCGACCACATTCTCAACATGCCTGATTATTGGGTGTTCACCCTCCTCGATCCTCGCTACCGGGACAACGTCCAAAACCTCATCCCTGCCTTGACCCGGGAGCGTAAATTGCGGGAGTACCACGACACACTGGTGAATTCCATCATCTTCTCCTGTCCAACTGAAAGGAGTGCTGCTAGTGCTTTACAAAGCAGCTCAGTGCGTCGAGGCAGTGGGGGAGGCTCTGCCCAAAGAGGGAGCAGAAGCAGTGCCTCTGCCCAAGGCAAGCCCAGTATGGCACAACTCTGGCACACTTTTGTGTGCCCGCCTCAAATATCTACACCATCACCGCCGGCTCCAGTCAGCAGGAGGCAACGGTTCCGTCAGATGTTGACAGACTACATGGCTTGCCCTCTTACTGTACTCCCAGACGGCTCTTCCCCGTTCAAGTTTTGGGTCTCTAAGCTGGATACATGGCCAGAGCTAAGCCAGTATGCATTGGAGGTGCTGGCTTGCCCTGCGGCTAGTGTCTTATCGGAACGTGTCTTTAGTGCCGCAGGTGGTGTACTAACAGACCGTCGCATGCGACTATCCTCCGATAACGTTGACCGGCTTACTTTCCTGAAAATGAACCAGGCCTGGATCTCGCAGGAATTTGCCACTCCTCTGCCTGATTAAGTAATTGGGTGTCATCCAGGTCTCCTGCTGTGTTCATCTTTCTACCACCTGAACTGCTATTCCTGGGCTCCAACTCCGCAAGTTGCGGCTCAGAAGTGCAGGCTGCACAGTAAAAACATACGACCCAGTGTTATTGGGTTTCAGTAACGTCAGCTGATCCCCAGCTGTGTAGCCGGCAATGTGTCCTGCGACCGCCACGCTGGCACAACAACCTAAATGTAAGGGAACCTGCCCCCCCCCCGTCGTTTGTTACTGAAAGAGCCATCTTGTGCAGCAGTAATGCTGCACAAGGAAAAGGTAGCTCTTTTTTTTTTAGCTCCTTGCACACGCAGAACTTAACACTTATAAAATGTGTTCACTGATACCGTTATACTGTCCCGGAGCTGGGACTTTCCTTCGCAATGTGACGCAGCACAGCGATCATTCCTACCCCCTTGGTGCCATGCGCTGCCTCCTCAGCGTTGTTTTAAGCTGTCACGGAGCCTGCGCTGTTCTGTTATCCCTTGGGCATGCCCTATTTGCCCTGCCTGTCTTCTGACATAATTTGGTGTCAGGCTGGCTGCGCCTGTGCGGCCGCGCTGCCCGAGATCCCGCCTCGCTGTGTCTTCTGATTGAGTCACACTGCAGGCCTGGGATCCATGGGCATGCGCAGTGCATATCTTCCCCTCGGGCTCTCGCTCATTTCCCTCCGCCTTCTTTAGACTGTGCGCCGTCAGCTGATCCCTAATAGCATGCCACGGCCGTGACACCGCACAGTCTGAAGAAGAGGGAAGGAGGGGAGTGAGAGTCGAGGATATGCACTGTGCATGTCCATGGTTCCAAGGCCCGCAGTGGGATTACGTTGGACGAGACTGCGAGGTGGGATCTGGAGCAGCGTGGACACACAGGCAGTGACAGCCTGACACCAAATTATGTCAGAAGACAGGCAGCGCTAATTGGGCATGGCCAAGGGGTAACAGAACAGCGCAGGCTCCGTGACAGCTTAAAACAACGCTGAGGAGGCAGCGCACGGCACCAAGGGGATAGGAATGACAGCTGTGCTGTGTCCCATTACGAAGGAAATTCGCACCTCCGGGACGGTTTAACGGTATAAGGGGACACATTTTTAGTGTTTACTTCGGTGTTTGCAAGGAGCATAATTAAAAGAACCACCTTTTCCTTTTGCATCGTTAGTGCTGCACAAGATGGCTCTTTCAGCTACAAACGTCTTGGGGGGGGTTAAAGGTTCCCTTTCAACTTGCTCCAATCAGGCTTCGGCCTAGACTCTGTTCCTCTGCTCCTCCTGCTGTCCCTGGGCTCTAACACCGCCAGTTGGTGCCTGGAAGTGCTGTGTGCACAGTCAACAGTCGCTCCTCTGTTATTGGGGTTCAGTAACGTCAGCTGATCCCCAGCTGTGTGTGCGGCAATACCTCCAATCTGCTCCTCCTGCTGTCCCTGGGCTCTAACACCGCAAGTTGGTGCCTGGAAGTGCTGTGTGCACAGTCAACAGTCGCTCCTCTGTTATTGGGGTTCAGTAACGTCAGCTGATCCCCAGCTGTGTGTGCGGCAATACCTCCAATCTGCTCCTCCTGCTGTCCCTGGGCTCTAACACCGCCAGTTGGTGCCTGGAAGTGCTGTGTGCACAGTCAACAGTCGCTCCTCTGTTATTGGGGTTCAGTAACGTCAGCTGATCCCCAGCTGTGTGTGCGGCAATACCTCCAATCTGCTCCTCCTGCTGTCCCTGGGCTCTAACACCGCCAGTTGGTGCCTGGAAGTGCTGTGTGCACAGTCAACAGTCGCTCCTCTGTTATTGGGGTTCAGTAACGTCAGCTGATCCCCAGCTGTGTGTGCGGCAATACCTCCAATCTGCTCCTCCTGCTGTCCCTGGGCTCTAACACCGCCAGTTGGTGCCTGGAAGTGCTGTGTGCACAGTCAACAGTCGCTCCTCTGTTATTGGGGTTCAGTAACGTCAGCTGATCCCCAGCTGTGTGTCCGGCAACGTGTCATGCGACCGCCACGCTGGCACAACTAAAATGTAAGGGGACCTGTCCCCCCCCCCCAGGCGTTTGTTACTGAAAAAGCCACCATGTGCAGCACTAATACTGCACAAGGGAAAGGTCGCTCTTGAAATTATGCTCCTTGCAAACGCTGAACTACACACTCATGTAATGTGTCCCCTCACACCGTCCAACCGTCCCGGAGGTGGGACTTTCCTTTGTAATGTGACGCAGCACAGCCGTCATTGCTACCCCCTTGGCACCGTGCGCTGCCTCCTTAGCGTTGTTTGATTCCGTCATGGACCCTGCGCTGTTATGTTATCCCTTGGCCATGCACAGTTTGCGCTGCCCGTCCTCTGACATCATTTGTTGTCGTCCTGGCTGCGCCTGTGCGTCCACGCTGCCCGAAATCACACCTCGCAGTGTCGTCTAATGTGATCCCACAGTGGGCCTGGTATCCATGGCCATGCGCAGTGCATATACTAGCCTCTCACTCCCCTTCTTCACGCTTCTTCAGACTAGGCGGCGTCAGCTGATCCCTAATAGCATGCCACGGCCGTGACGCCGCACAGTCTGAAGAAGCAGGAAGGAGGTGAGTGAGAGGCGATGATATGCACTGCGCATGCCCATGGATCCCTGGCCCGCAGTGTTACTACATTAGATGACACTGCAAGGTTGGATCCGGGCAGCTTGGACGCACAGGCACTGCCAGCCTGACACCTACATGATGTCAGAAGACGGGCACCGCTAACTGTGCATGGCCAAGGGATAACATTACAGCGCGGGCTCCGTGACAGAACCAAACAACGTTGAGGAGGTGGCGCCCGGCACCAATGGGGTTGGAATGACGGCTGTGCTGTGTCACATTACAAAGGAAAGTCCCACTTCCGGGATGGTTTGACGGTGTGAGGGGACACATTATATGAGTGTGTACTTCAGCGTTTGCAAGGAGCATAATTTTCGGAGCCACCATTTTCCATGTGCAGTATTACTGCTGTACAAGATGGCTCTTTCAGCAACAAATGCCTGGGGGGGGGGTTAAAGGTTCCCTTTCAACTTGCTCCACTGCAGGCTTCGGCCTACACTCTGCTCCTCTTTGATTCCCTGGGTTTCAACACTGTCAGTTGCCACCTGGAAGTGTTGTCTACACAGAAAAAACACTAGCTGATGTGTCAGTGGGGTTCAGCACCGCCAGCTGTTCCCCTGCTGTGTAGTCGGCAACGTGTCCAGCACAAGCCACGCTGGCACAACAGAACAAAAGCTGCCACCAGTGCAGGCTTCGGCCTACAATCTGCTCCTCTCCTCCTCCTGCTGACCCTGGGCTCAAACACCGCTAGTTTTTGCCCGGAAGTGCTAGCTGCACAGAGAAAAACACCAGCCAATGTGTTAGTGGGGTTCCCCTGCTGTGTAGCCGGCAACGTGACCTGCAAACGCCACGCAGGCACATGAACTGAAATTAAAGGGAACCTGGCCCCACCCCCCCAGGTGTTTCTATGTATAACAGCCACCTAGTACAGCAGTACTGCTGCATTTGTACAAGGTGGCTGACTTTTTCTCCTTGCCCACGTGGAACTCAACACGTACAAAATGTGTCTCATTGAGACCATTCCACTGTCCCTGAGGTGTGACTTTCCTTTCTAATGATACGCAGCACCCCCCTTGGTAGCGCTTCCCGTCTTCTGACATCATTGGTTGGCTTGTTGCGCCTGTGCGTCCGCCCTGCCTGAAACAATGCTCCTCGTTGTCTTACTTATTTTGACTGCGAGGGTGTGATTGATGGGCACGAGCAGTGCATATCTTCGCCTGTCTTAACTCATCTCCTTCCGCCTTCTTCAGACTGTGCAGCCTCATGGCCGCGGCATGCGAGAAGGGATCAGCAGAGGCCGCCCAGTCTGAAGCAGGTGTAAGGACGTGTGTGAGCGGCCAAAATATTTACTGCTCAAGGCCACGAATCCCAGCACCGCAGTGTGACTTTATGAAAAGGCACTGTGGGTCTGGGATTTATGGCCATCGTTAACCGCACCGGCCAACATGAAATGAGGTCATAAGACGGGCAGCTCTAACAGGGCATTGCCAAGGGATAACACAAGAGTGCAGACTCCTGTACAGCAAATAACAATGCTCAGGAAGCTGCGCCAAGCACCAAGGCGTTATTTGGGACACCTGTGCTGCGTCTCCTTAAAAAGCCAAGTCACGCATCCACTACAGTTTGACTGTAGAATGGGCTAAATTGTGTACGTCTTTCATTCAGCGTGTGCAAGTAGACAAATTAATAGAGCAACCTTTCACTTGTGCAGCATTAATACTGCACAAGGTGTGTCTCTTGTACTTTGTAACACCTGAGGGGGGGTTAAAGGTTTCCTTTGAAATTGGTTCAACTAGGCTTCGGCCTACACTTTGCTCCTCTCCTCCTCCTCCTGCTTCACCACGGGCTCTAACATCGCTAGTTTTTGCCCGCAAGTGCTAGCTGCACAGAGAAAAACACCCGCCATTGTGTTAGTGGGGTTCAGCAACGCCAGCTGTTCCCACACTGTGTTGCCGGCAAAGTGTCCTGCAAACGCAACGCTGACACAAAGCTGCCTCCAGTGCAGGCTTCGGCCTACACTCTGCTCCCCCTGCTTACCCTTTGCTCCAGCACCACTAGTTGGGGCTCTAGGAAGACAATCTTTAATAGGCAACGCATCTGGGTTCCAGCACCGCCAGCTGGTTCTCGGCAGTGTTTTTGTCACGGGTACTCCCTCGTGCCAAGCCTGGTTTCAGCACCGTCAGCTGTTTCCGGGTTGTGTCAAGCTCACTGACACGACTATGCTTGCCCCGTCGTGGTGCGGTCGGGTTAGCCAACTCCAGGGTGCCTCCAGTTTAGGAGCTTCCTATGTGGGCTGCGTGAACTGGTAGTCAAGGCTGGTTCTGTAGTGCCAGTAGGCCCAGCTCCCCCTGTAGGACTGTTGGGGTTCGGTAACTGCGGCTGCCTCGCGGCCTAGCTGTTCTCTCCTCTCCTGTGGGCCTTCGGGTCCACCACCTGGTTCCAGCACCGTCAGCTGGTTCCAGGCTGAGCCTTTGGCTTAGGTGCCTCCTCCTGGGTATCCGAGTTCCGCCAACGTCAGGCGGTCCTTGGTAGTGCTTTTAAGTGCGGGCACCTACAGCTTAGTAACCGGGTTCCAGCACCGCCAGCTGGTCCTCGGTCGTGCCATTGGCTCTTGCACACTGGGGCAACGCATCTGGGTTCCAGCACCGCCAGCTGGTTCTCGGCAGTGTTCTTGACACAGGTACTCCCTCGTGCCAAGCCTGGTTTCAGCACCGTCAGCTGTTTCCGGGTTGTGTCAAGCTCACTGAGACGCCTATGCTTGCCCTGTCGTGGTGCGGTCGGGTTAGCCAACTCCAGGGTGCCTCCAGTTTAGGAGCTTCCTATGTGGGCTGCGTGAATTGGTAGTCAAGGCTGGTTCTGTAGTGCCAGTAGGCCCAGCTCCCCCTGTAGGACTGTTGGGGTTCGGTAACTGCGGCTGCCTCGCGGCCTAGCTGTTCTCTCCTCTCCTGTGGGCCTTCGGGTCCACCACCTGGTTCCAGCACCGTCAGCTGGTTCCAGGCCGAGCCTTTGGCTTAGGTGCCTCCTCCTGGGTATCCGAGTTCCGCCAACGTCAGGCGGTCCTTGGTAGTGCTTTTAAGCGCGGGCACCTACAGCTTAGTAACCGGGTTCCAGCACCGCCAGCTGGTCCTCGGTCGTGCCATTGGCTCTTGCACACTGGGGCAACGCATCTGGGTTCCAGCACCGCCAGCTGGTTCTCGGCAGTGTTCTTGACACGGGTACTCCCTCGTGCCAAGCCTAGTTTCAGCACCGTCAGCTGTTTCCGGGTTGTGTCAAGCTCACTGAGACGCCTATGCTTGCCCCGTCGTGGTGCGGTCGGGTTAGCCAACTCCAGGGTGCCTCCAGTTTAGGAGCTTCCTATGTGGGCTGCGTGAACTGGTAGTCAAGGCTGGTTCTGTAGTGCCAGTAGGCCCAGCTCCCCCTGTAGGACTGTTGGGGTTCGGTAACTGCGGCTGCCTCGCGGCCTAGCTTTTCTCTCCTCTCCTGTGGGCCTTCGGGTCCACCACCTGGTTCCAGCACCGTCAGCTGGTTCCAGGCCGAGCCTTTGACTTAGGTGCCTCCTCCTGGGTATCCGAGTTCTGCCAACGTCAGGCGGTCCTTGGTAGTGCTTTTAAGCGCGGGCACCTACAGCTTAGTAACCGGGTTCCAGCACCGCCAGCTGGTCCTCGGTCGTGCCATTGGCTCTTGCACACTGGGGCAACGCATCTGGGTTCCAGCACCGCCAGCTTGTTCTCGGCATTGTTCTTGACACAGGTACTCCCTCGTGCCAAGCCTGGTTTCAGCACCGTCAGCTGTTTCCGGGTTGTGTCAAGCTCACTGAGACGCCTATGCTTGCCCCGTCGTGGTGCGGTCGGGTTAGCCAACTCCAGGGTGCCTCCAGTTTAGGAGCTTCCTATGTGGGCTGCGTGAATTGGTAGTCAAGGCTGGTTCTGTAGTGCCAGTAGGCCCAGCTCCCCCTGTAGGACTGTTGGGGTTCGGTAACTGCGGCTGCCTCGCGGCCTAGCTGTTCTCTCCTCTCCTGTGGGCCTTGGGGTCCACCACCTGGTTCCAGCACCGTCAGCTGGTTCCAGGCCGAGCCTTTGGCTTAGGTGCCTCCTCCTGGGTATCCGAGTTCCTCCAACGTCAGGCGGTCCTTGGTAGTGCTTTTAAGCGCGGGCACCTACAGCTTAGTAACCGGGTTCCAGCACCGCCAGCTGGTCCTCGGTCGTGCCATTGGCTCTTGCACACTGGGGCAACGCATCTGGGTTCCAGCACCGCCAGCTGGTTCTCGGCAGTGTTCTTGACACAGGTACTCCCTCGTGCCAAGCCTGGTTTCATCACCGTCAGCTGTTTCCGGGTTGTGTCAAGCTCACTGAGACGCCTATGCTTGCCCCGTCGTGGTGCGGTCGGGTTAGCCAACTCCAGGGTGCCTCCAGTTTAGGAGCTTCCTATGTGGGCTGCGTGAATTGATAGTCAAGGCTGGTTCTGTAGTGCCAGTAGGCCCAGCTCCCCCTGTAGGACTGTTGGGGTTCGGTAACTGCGGCTGCCTCGCGGCCTAGCTGTTCTCTCCTCTCCTGTGGGCCTTCGGGTCCACCACCTGGTTCCAGCACCGTCAGCTGGTTCCAGGCCGAGCCTTTGGCTTAGGTGCCTCCTCCTGGGTATCCGAGTTCCGCCAACGTCAGGCGGTCCTTGGTAGTGCTTTTAAGCGCGGGCACCTACAGCTTAGTAACCGGGATCCAGCACCGTCAGCTGGTCCTCGGTCGTGCCATTGGCTCTTGCACACTGGGGCAACGCATCTGGGTTCCAGCACCGCCAGCTGGTTCTCGGCAGTGTTTTTGTCACAGGTACTCCCTCGTGCCAAACCTGGTTTCAGCACCGTCAGCTGTTTCCGGGTTGTGTCAAACTCGCTGAGACGCCTATGCTTGCCCCGTCGTGTTGCGGTCGGGTTAGCCAACTCCAGGGTGCCTCCAGTTTAGGAGCTTCCTATGTGGGCTGCGTGAACTGGTAGTCAAGGCTGGTTCTGTAGTGCCAGTAGGCCCAGCTCCCCCTGTAAGACTGTTGGGGTTCGGTAACTGCGGCTGCCTCGCGGCCTAGCTTTTCTCTCCTCTCCTGTGGACCTTCAGGTCCACCACCTGGTTCCAGCACCATCAGCTGGTTCTCGGCAGTGTCTTTTGCTCTTGTACCTTCTGCTCCCCATCCTGGTTCCAGTACCGTCAGCTGGTTCCGGGCAGAGCCTTTGGCTTAGGTGCCTCCTTCTGGGTATCCAAGTTCCACCAACGTCAGGTGGTCCTTGGTAGTGCTTTCGGGCACGGGTACCTCCTGCTTAGTAACCGGGTTCCAGTAACGTCAGCTGGTCCTCGGTAGTTCCATTGGCTCTTGGACCTTCGGCTACCCATCCGGGTTCCAGTACCGTCAGCTGGTTCTCGGCAGTGTCTTTTGCTCTTGTACCTTCTGCTCCCCATCCTGGTTCCAGTACCGTCAGCTGGTTCCGGGCAGAGCCTTTGGCTTAGGTGCCTCCTTCTGGGTATCCGAGTTCCGCCAACGTCAGGCGGTCCTTGGTAGTGCTTTTTAGCACGGGTACCTCCTGCTTAGTAACCGGGTTCCAGTAACGTCAGCTGGTCCTCGGTAGTTCCATAGGCTCTTGAACCTTCGGGTAGCCATCCGAGTTCCAGTTCCATCAGCTGGTTCTTGGCATTTTCTCAGCCTTCTTGTACCTTCTGCTACATTTCCAAGTTGAAGACCCTAAAGTCGACGACCCGGAAGACCACCCCGATGACGACGACGACGACCCGGAAGACCACCCCGATGACGACGGCGGAGACGACGACGGCGGAGACGACGACGGCGGAGACGACGACGGCTGAGACGACGACGGCGGAGACGACGACGGCGGAGACGACGACGGCTGAGACGACGACGGCGGAGATGATGACACTGGAGACGACGACCCTGGAGACAACGACATGGAAGACCGAGAAGCAGAAGAACAAGAGGCTGCAGAACAAAGAGCAGAAGAACATTAAGCATAAGGCCGCCGTCACACATGCGAGTTTTACGGACGTAAGAGCGCAGAATCTACGTCCGTAAAACTCGCAAAAAATACGGCACAATTATTCTCTATGCCCCTGCTCCTATTTGCCGTATTTTACTGATCAGTATTATACGGCTTTCTACGGCCGTACAAAATCGCAGCATGCTGCGTTTGTCACCGTACTGCGCAAGAAATACGCCAATGAAAGTCTATGGAAGCGTGAAAAATACGGATTACACACGGACAAGCAGTGTGACTTGCGAGAAATACGCAGCGCTGTTAGAGAGAAAAGCCGGTAATTCAGTGCGGTGTACAGTAAAATCACACTGACAGCTTACAGTAGAATAGGTAGAATAAATGTGTACACATAGAATAGGTATATATATATATATATATATATATATGTCAGTGAGACACATATATGTATATATATTAATATTTATTCCAGCGCTAGACAGCTTGAAAGCCGGTAATTCAAGTACCGGCTTTTTCCTTCTCCTTCCTAAAACCTGACATGATTTGAGACATGGTTTACATACAGTAAACCATGTCTTCTCTCCATTTTTTTTGCAGATTCCACACTACTAATGTCAGTAGTGTGTATCTGCAAAATTTGGCCGTTCTAGCTCTTAAAATAAAGGGTTAAATGGCGGAAAAAATTGGCGTGGGCTCCCGCGCAATTTTCTCCGCCAGAGTAGTAAAGCCAGTGACTGAGGGCAGATATTAATAGCCTGGAGAGGGTCCACGGTTATTGGCCCCCCCCTGGCTAAAAATATCTGCCCCCAGCCACCCCAGAAAAGGCACATCTGGAAGATGCGCCTATTCTGGCACTTGGCCACTCTCTTCCCATTCCCGTGAAAGCTCCCTGGCTTTCTAGGTAATTTCCCACGATCTATGAACAGCCAGCAGAGGGCGCCTCACCGCAAATGTAGCTAAATATAGCTCATTGATCTATTTTTAGCCTCATTCCCTGGGGTTTTGCAGCGAGGAGCAGCGTGCATTAGCACAGCTCCTTGCTGCAAAATGTTTTAACCCCTTCAGAAGGATTTACATCGTTGGACGTTACAGATCTGCGGAGGGTAAGTATATTGTTGGTTTATTATGTTTTTTTACTCACAGAACGAGGGTCTTCAGTGACTGGATTGGGCGTTGAATAAAATACTGCAACAACCATTGTTTTTATATCATTAAAATAATTTTAAAAAATGTGTTTGTGTTTTATTTAACCCTTTACTAGTATTGGATTAATAATGGATAGGTGTCATAATTGACGCCTCTCCATTATTAATTAGGCTTAATGTCACCTTACAATAGCAAGGTGGCATTAACCCTTCATTACCCCATATCCTACCGCTACACGGGAATGGGAAGAGAGTGGCCAAGTGCCAGAATAGGCGCATCTTCCAGATGTGCCTTTTCTGGGGTGGCTGGGGGCAGATATTTTTAGCCAGGGGGGGGCCAATAACCGTGGACCCTCTCCAGGCTATTAATATCTGCCCTCAGTCACTGGCTTTACTACTCTGGCGGAGAAAATTGCGCGGGAGCCCACGCCAATTTTTTCCGCCATTTAACCCTTTATTTTAAGAGCTAGAACGGCCAAATTTTGCAGATACACACTACTGACATTAGTAGTGTGGAATCTGCAAAAAAAATGGAGAGAAGACATGGTTTACTGTATGTAAACCATGTCTCAAATCATGTCGGGTTTTAGGAAGGAGAAGGAAAAAGCCGGTAATTGAATTACCGGCTTTCAAGCTGTCTAGCGCTGGAATAAATATTAATATATATACATATATGTGTCTCACTGACATATATATATATATATACCTATTCTATGTGTACAC
This sequence comes from Ranitomeya imitator, assembly GCF_032444005.1. Taxonomy (NCBI): domain Eukaryota; kingdom Metazoa; phylum Chordata; class Amphibia; order Anura; family Dendrobatidae; genus Ranitomeya; species Ranitomeya imitator. Next base: position 51,862,945 of record NC_091283.1, read on the forward strand.
ATTTATTCTACCTATTCTACTGTAAGCTGTCAGTGTGATTTTACTGTACACCGCACTGAATTACCGGCTTTTCTCTCTAATATACTGTATGTGTCTACTGACACACATATATATATATATATATATATATATATATATATATATATATATATAGACAGTATATATATATTTTCTTTTCTTTTTGGGACACATGGATCACTTCTATAGCGGTATGTTGGTTTTGCTAGCCTGCGAGAAAACCACGCAGTACGGATGCCATACGGATTACATACGGAGGATGCCATGCGCAAAAAACGCTGACACACCCTGCCTACGGAGGAGCTACGGACCACTTTTTTCGGGACTTTTCAGCGTATTACGGCCGTAATATACGGACCGTATTGTTTTACGCTGTGTGTGACGCCGGCCTAAGACTTAATATCAGAGCAAAAGATATTATCTAAATTATATGCAGAAGAAAACTAAGCAGTGTATGGAGGTGAGTCCGTTCCTCCTCGTGGTGCCCCTGGATAAAGCCTGATACTGCAGGCCAAATTGAACGCGGACAAATGTAACTTTTGTGACTGGCAGAACGGAAGGTGTAATCTTCCAACTTTTATAGATAACAACTACGGGAATGCCTGTCACAAATGAGAATATGATGAAGAAGTAGAATAGGAAGAATAATAACAGTGGAATAAAAAGAATATGTAGAATAGGAAGAATAATAATAGTTGAATAAAATGAATATGAAGAATGTAATCAAAAAAAAAAAAAAGGTAAAGGATGAAGAAGAAGATGAATAGGGTGAAGAAGAAGTTGATGTCAAAGATGCTGATGATGATGAAGATGAAAGTGTGGGAAAAGAAAAAAAAAAAAGAAAAAAAAGAAGGGGAAGGGCGTGGAATAGTGAAACATCAATATCTGACAAAATAAAAAAAAAATTGACATAGTCAATATCTTTGTCACTCCGAACGTCTTAAAAAAAAACAAAAAACATGCTATTCTATTTGATTGGGATAAACCTCTATGACTTTAATGTCTCCGCCACCTCCCCAAATACATCCGGCATTATTCTTAGTTGTTTTCCTTCATGTAGAATGAACCTACAAGGCAAGAAAGGGTTTATTTTAATTCCGATATTTTGGTCCCATTGACTTGCATTGGGATCGGGTATCGGTATCGGCGATATCCGATATTTTTTGAATATCGGCCGATCCTATCCGATACCGATACTTTCCGATATCGGAAGGTATCGCTCAACACTACACATCACACAGAAGCATTTTGGTTGTATTTACATGCGCTGAGTTCAGGCCGCTAAATAAGTGTGATCGACAATATTGAAATCGTTCAACGCTTGTTTCCCGGCCTCTTTCCACCATCTGAGAAAGAATGATGGGGACAGAAAGATCACTAATAGATCACTAACAGATCACCATACAGTATCATGTTATCAGCAGCACATCTACAGTTTACACCGGCGATGTGCTGCTGAGAACAGTGATTTTGGTTCCGGCATAAAGAATCCAATCACTCGATTGAATATGCAGCATTTTGCTTGTTTAGTATAATACACCCTATAGTCCTCCATATATTATAATGTGCACCACAGTCCTCCATATTGTAAAATACACACCCCATAGTCCTCCATATAATATAATATGCCCCATAGTCCTTCATATAGTATAATACACTCTCCAGTCCTCCATATATTACTATACACTTCCCATAGTCCTCCATATAGTATAATGCACCGCCATAGTCATCCATGTAGTCCAATTCACTTCCCACAGTATACACTCCCCGACAGATGTTATGTCACTTATCCATGTTCTGTAAATAAAAGCTTATAACCTGACGTTAAATTCATCCATTGTTGTATAAATTATTCTTTTGAAAGCTGAAACCCTCCAAAATGTGGTTTAGGTTAAGAAACTAAATTGGCATCAATGCAGAAATATTGATCAGTTAATGGACACAGAATGGTCAGATTTTGGCCATACAAAAGTTTTGTTGCCACAGAAAGTAATGTGATATTCAAACAAATAATTAACATAAAATACAAATATATGATGCATAACATTGATGAATGAAGTTGTGGTGCTATTAAAGTCATATTTAATATTTTGTGTGACTTCCATGAGCTTGAAGGACTGCATCCATGCGGTTCAACAATGATTCATACAATTTATTAATGAAGTCCTCAGGAATAGCAAAGAATGCAGTCTTACATGCCTCCCAGAGTTCATCTAGATTTTTTGGTTTTGTCTTCCAAGCTTCTTCTTTCATTCTACCCCAAACGTGCTCAATGATGTTCATGTCTGGTGACTGGGCTGGCCAGTCCTTGAGCACATTGATCATTTTTGCCTGGAGGAACTTTGTTGTAGAGATGGATGTATGAGATGGAGCACCATCCTGCTGCAGAATTTGACCCCTTTTAAGATTTTGAATATAAGAGGTAGGTAATACTTCTTGTTTTTTTTTAGCTATTGATATTGCCTTCTACCTTGCAAATGTTTCGCACACCCCCATACTGAATGTAACCCAAGACCATGATCTTTCCACCACCAAATTTAACTGTTTTCTGGGTGTATTTTGGATCCATATGGGCTTCAGGAGGTCTCCTGCAGTATTTGCGGCGGCTGTGGTGTAATTCTACTGAAGATTCATCAGAGAAATCAACCTTCTGCCACTTTTCTAGCATCCATCTGTTTAGCAGGCTGTGGGACTATGCAAATGCCACATGGTTTTTCATTTGCTTTTTATTTAGTGCTGGCTTCTGGGCACTGATTCGACCATGGAGGCCATTTCGAGACAGAATCCTACAAACTTTTCTAGTTGACACAGGGACTTGAGGTGACCAGGCCTGTTGGAGCTCTGCTGCAGTGGAAGAGGGGCTTACTTTCGATTTTCTAACCAACAAACATTACTCCTGAGCAGTTGTCTTGTGGGGTCTGCCGGACCTGGGCTTGTAATACACATTTCCAGCCTCTTCAAATTTTTTTAAATTATTTGTACTTGATGCTGAGACACATTAAAGGTGCCAGCCACCTCTGTAGTGGATCTGGTCTTCAACCTCTTGATAATCCAGGCTTTGGTTGCAGGGTGGATTTTTGGCTTGTTGTCAGAGCTCAAGCTGCAGTTCAAGTGAAGGTCTGGGGTGCTGGGTTTCTTGGTGCTGGGTTTCTTTTTATACACACACACTAATTAACCGATCATTTACTGAGCACAGGTGAGGATGTAAAGTAGAATTGGGTGCATTATATGACCAGGCGACAAAACTTTTGTCGTGCAAAAATCTGACCATTCTGTGTCCATTAACTGATCAATATTTCTGTATTGATGCCAATTGATTTTCTTAATCTAAACCACATTTTGGAGGGTTTCAGCTTTTAAAAGAATAATTTATACAACCAATGGATGAATTTAACATCATTTGTAAGCTTTTATTTACATATCATGGATAAGCGACATTACTTCTGTCAGGAAGTGTAATGCACCAAATAGTTCTTCATATAGCATAATGTATTCCCCATAGTCCTCGATACAGTATAATGCAGCCCACATATAGTATAATGCAGCCACCCCATAGAGCATAATGCAGCCACCCCAGAGTATAATGCAGCCACCCCACAGAGTATAATGTAACCCCCATAGAATATAATGCAGCCCCCCTCATATAGTATAATGTAGCCCCCTCATAGAGTATGATGCAATCACCCCTCAAGGAATATAAATATAATACAGCCCCCCCATAGAATATAATGTAGCCCCGAATAGAATATAATACAGCCCACCTCCCCATAGAATATAATGTAGCCCCATCAAAGAGTATGATGCAATCCTCCCTCATAAAATCTAATACAGCCCCCATAGTATATAATGTATCCCCCATAGAATATAATTCAGCCGCACAGAGTATATAACACAGCCTTCCCGATAGAATATAATGTACCCCCCATAGTATATAACACAGCCCGCATAGTGTACAGCACAGCCCACATAGTATACAGCACAGCCCGCGTAGTATATAGCACAGCCCGCGTAGTATATAGCACAGCCCCAGTAGTATATAACACAGCACGTATAGTATATAACACAGCCCACATAGTATATAGCACAGCCAGCATAGTATATAGCGCAGCCCGCATAGTATATAGCGCAGCCCGTGTAGTATATAGCGCAGCCCACATAGTATATAGCACAGCCCACGTAGTATATAGCGCAGCCCGTGTAGTATATAGCGCAGCCCGCATAGTATACAATACAGTCCACATAGTATACAGCACAGCCCACATCTCCCCCACCCGAGAATGGCCCCACAGTCCAGTACTCACTGTTACAGTAAAAACAGTAAAAAAAAAAAGAAAACACTCTCCTCGTGCCAGCGCTGCTCCCTGCTCCTGTCTCAGCGGCTGCTCTGCCTGGCACACAGTGAGTGCGCGATGACATCATCGTGCACCTGCAGTGTCAGAGGTAGAGCAGAGAATGATGGGAGAGGGAGCGTCAGCTGACGCTCTCTCCTCTGTCATTGTTTTGAACTGTACCGGAAGACACCAGTATAGTTCAATGTGGCGGGGGAGTTGGAGCTGGTGGCAGGCGTCCCCCCTGCCTCACAGGGGTCCCATAGTGGCTGCATGATGTGCGGCTAGCTGGAGGCCCCTGAGCCTCTGGGTCCTGATGCAGCCGCACCAATTGAACTGGTGGAATGTCCACTAATGGGTCTGAGAATCCTTGTGTCTTGCACATAGAGAGAAAAAAGTTTTCCATCTTCACCGTTCCGACTTTCCATGACATCCGAGTGTGGTTAAATTTTTGCATGGACCCGAGGATCTGTGAAAACCACAAATAGCAGTCATATCAGAAAATCAGACATGTGATTGAGCCGTACCAGCGAGAGTGAACACGTTGTACTTACTTCTCTCTTGAAGTCATGAATAATGTTTATACTTAACCTAAATTATCATCAGTGCATGACTAGACATCATTAGTGCCCAATTTCTCAACCTAGATGACATTTCCTTGGTTTTTGCCTAACCAGAACTGCCTGTACAACATGTGGAATATGCGTGGCACACCATGTGCAGGCATGAAGTGTAATAATTGCTTGTTCTGCTTGACAAATAGAACTCTGACATGCCAAGAAGTTATTAATTCTGCAGCACAGGCCAATTATGGTGTGAATCTTTAAGTCAATATAAATCAAACAAGGGTTTTGTGCATTGAGATATCTTGGCATACAGTAGCACATGTTAGCCATTATTGTCTTAGGGTGGTCATAGACAGAGGCATATCGATCGTGGCCACAGAAAGTGCGAGTCCTAGGAAGCAAATTCAGCTGAAATGTATTGTGACGCAGAGACTCACTGGTTCCTTATCCTGCAAAACATGCTGCTGGCCAATCAGAGGTCGGCAGCTGACGTTGGTGGCAAACGGTAGTGATATCCTGCGCTGTGCTTTGTTTGCGCACTGAAGTCAGCTGCGGGCTTCTGCGCCGACTATGGAAAAGGATACCACAAGCCAGAGCTGCTGAACAAGGAAATTATTACAGGATAAAGCCTAGGATGGGGCACATTGTCCTAGGATGGGTCACGTTATACCAAGATGTGGGACATATATTACTGGAAGGGGCCCAAGATAGGGGACATCACACCAGGACCGTGGACATATATTACTGGAAGGGGCCCAGGATGAGGGGCGTTATACCAGCATAGGAGACATATTACTGGGACAAACCAAGTATGGAGGGACATTGTAACAGGAAAGGGAAACATTATGTCAGGAAGGTGTCCAGGATAGAGACATTGTACCAGGATGGGGGACATTATTTCTGGAAGGGGTCCAGAATTAAGAACATTATACCAGGAAAAGGCCCAGCATGAAAGACAGTATAACTGGAAGAGGCCCAGGAATGGATACATTATTATAGGAAGGGTCCATGATGGTGGACATTAGAGTTGAGCGACCTTGACCTTTTTAGAGTCGAGCCGGGTTTCGCGAAACCCGACTATCTCAAAAGTCGGGTCGAGTGAAATCGGCCGATTATGACGTAAAGTCGGGATCGACCGAAACACGAAACCCAATGCAAGTCAATGGGGCAGCATAGTCGGCAGTGAGTGGGGGCCAGGAAAACACCTAGAGTGCCCATTTTAATGTCAAAACCATCCATTCTTCTTAATGAAGCTTGTCAAGCGTACTTTACCTTATAATAATTGGAAGGCATTTGAAATTGGGGGTCATTTGGCTAAAGTTGTGGTGGGTAGGGCTGGTTCAAGTAATTAGTGGGCCCAGGAAATCTGGACCACGTCACGGCAGTGGAGCAGGGAGAGGTAAGTATTTCAACTTTGCAAGTGCTGTGAACCTGAGCAAGCAGGGGGGGCCCACTCGTTGGCATTGGCACTGGCACAGGGCCCCTCAAAGTACAGCGGTGTGTTTGCACGGTGGGGGCGCCTCCCACCGGCAGCAACACTTTTGCGTACCATGAGAGGCCCTGTGCCAGTGACGTCGCCAACTAGTATTCCTCCCCCCACCTGATGAAGGAACCTGCACTTTCATCTGCACCTTCCTGTTTGTCCCCGTGTAAGGTGGTATGGTATGCGGGAAGGGGGACCTGACTTTCAGCAGGGTCACAATCTTGCAGTGTAGCGTGCACGGGAAATGTTGCGTTATGGGTCAATGTACCAGCAGACTCATCTATCACTGGCTGGGCAATGGGCAGGATGAGGAGGAAACACAGATATAGGCCCAAAGAATAAAGTGGGCTAAATGCAGTTCAAAATTGGTAACACAGGACTAATCAGGGGGCATTGCAGTGGAGGACAACTGGAATGAGAGGCTGACACAGAGAGTAGGCCCAAATCAGTAAGTAGTCGAAATGCAGTTCAAAATTGGCAACAGTAGTAAACAGGCGGCACAGCTTTGTTCAGTGGAGGAGAACAGCAAGGAGTGGCAGACACCGATAGTAGGCCCCAACCCAACTAGTAGGCCAAATGCAGTCTAACATTAACAACTACTTAACGAGCGCCTGAAAACGGAATTTCAGGACAGGAAACCAGGAGAACAGCAAGGAGCGGCAGACACCGATAGTAGGCCCCAAACCAACTAGTACGCCAAATGCAGTTGTTCCGTTTAACCACAATTTAATGAGAGCCTGAAGATAGAAGTTCAGGAAAGGCAACCTGGAGAACACCTTGGAGTGGAACACACCATCTCTCTACACCCCATACCCAATTTGTAGGCCTAATGCAGTGTAGTTTCCAACAACTACTAAACGAGAGCATGATGATCGAAGCATTGGCGAGGAAACCTGGGGAACACCTTGGAGTGGAACACACCATCTCTCTACAGTGGAACACACCATCTCTCTACACCCCATACCCAATTTGTAGGCCTAATGCAGCGTAGTTTCCAACAACTACTAAACATAGTAACATAGTAACATAGTAACATAGTTAGTAAGGCCGAAAAAAAGACATTTGTCCATCCAGTTCAGCCTATATTCCATCATAATAAATCCCCAGATCTACGTCCTTCTACAGAACCTAATAATTGTATGATACAATATTGTTCTGCTCCAGGAAGACATCCAGGCCTCTCTTGAACCCCTCGACTGAGTTCGCCATCACCACCTCCTCAGGCAAGCAATTCCAGATTCTCACTGCCCTAACAGTAAAGAATCCTCTTCTATGTTGGTGGAAAAACCTTCTCTCCTCCAGACGCAAAGAATGCCCCCTTGTGCCCGTCACCTTCCTTGGTATAAACAGATCCTCAGCGAGATATTTGTATTGTCCCCTTATATACTTATACATGGTTATTAGATCGCCCCTCAGTCGTCTTTTTTCTAGACTAAATAATCCTAATTTCGCTAATCTATCTGGGTATTGTAGTTCTCCCATCCCCTTTATTAATTTTGTTGCCCTCCTTTGTACTCTCTCTAGTTCCATTATATCCTTCCTGAGCACCGGTGCCCAAAACTGGACACAGTACTCCATGTGCGGTCTAACTAGGGATTTGTACAGAGGCAGTATAATGCTCTCATCATGTGTATCCAGACCTCTTTTAATGCACCCCATGATCCTGTTTGCCTTGGCAGCTGCTGCCTGGCACTGGCTGCTCCAGGTAAGTTTATCATTAACTAGGATCCCCAAGTCCTTCTCCCTGTCAGATTTACCCAGTGGTTTCCCGTTCAGTGTGTAATGGTGATATTGATTCCCTCTTCCCATGTGTATAACCTTACATTTATCATTGTTAAACCTCATCTGCCACCTTTCAGCCCAAGTTTCCAACTTATCCAGATCCATCTGTAGCAGAATACTATCTTCTCTTGTATTAACTGCTTTACATAGTTTTGTATCATCTGCAAATATCGATATTTTACTGTGTAAACCTTCTACCAGATCATTAATGAATATGTTGAAGAGAACAGGTCCCAATACTGACCCCTGCGGTACCCCACTGGTCACAGCGACCCAGTTAGAGACTATACCATTTATAACCACCCTCTGCTTTCTATCACTAAGCCAGTTACTAACCCATTTACACACATTTTCCCCCAGACCAAGCATTCTCATTTTGTGTACCAACCTCTTGTGCGGCACGGTATCAAACGCTTTGGAAAAATCGAGATATACCACGTCCAATGACTCACCGTGGTCCAGTCTATAGCTTACCTCTTCATAAAAACTGATTAGATTGGTTTGACAGGAGCGATTTCTCATAAACCCATGCTGATATGGAGTTAAACAGTTATTCTCATTGAGATAATCCAGAATAACATCCCTCAGAAACCCTTCAAATATTTTACCAACAATAGAGGTTAGACTTACTGGCCTATAATTTCCAGGTTCACTTTTAGAGCCCTTTTTGAATATTGGCACCACATTTGCTATGCGCCAGTCCTGCGGAACAGACCCTGTCGCTATAGAGTCACTAAAAATAAGAAATAATGGTTTATCTATTACATTACTTAGTTCTCTTAGTACTCGTGGGTGTATGCCATCCGGACCCGGAGATTTATCTATTTTAATCTTATTTAGCCGGTTTCGCACCTCTTCTTGGGTTAGATTGGTGACCCTTAATATAGGGTTTTCATTGTTTCTTGGGATTTCACCTAGCATTTCATTTTCCACCGTGAATACCGTGGAGAAGAAGGTGTTTAATATGTTAGCTTTTTCCTCGTCATCTACAACCATTCTTTCCTCACTATTTTTTAAGGGGCCTACATTTTCAGTTTTTATTCTTTTACTATTGATATAGTTGAAGAACAGTTTGGGATTAGTTTTACTCTCCTTAGCAATGTGCTTCTCTGTTTCCTTTTTGGCAGCTTTAATTAGTTTTTTAGATAAAGTATTTTTCTCCCTATAGTTTTTTAGAGCTTCAATGGTGCCATCCTGCTTTAGTAGTGCAAATGCTTTCTTTTTACTGTTAATTGCCTGTCTTACTTCTTTGTTTAGCCACATTGGGTTTTTCCTATTTCTAGTCCTTTTATTCCCACAAGGTATAAACCGCTTACACTGCCTATTTAGGATGTTCTTAAACATTTCCCATTTATTATCTGTATTCTCATTTCTGAGGATATTGTCCCAGTCTACCAGATTAAGGGCATCTCTAAGCTGTTCAAACTTTGCCTTCCTAAAGTTCAATGTTTTTGTGACTCCCTGACAAGTCCCCCTAGTGAAAGACAGGTGAAACTGCACAATATTGTGGTCGCTATTTCCTAAATGCCCAACCACCTGCAGATTTGTTATTCTGTCAGGTCTATTAGATAGTATTAGGTCTAAAAGTGCTGCTCCTCTGGTTGGATTCTGCACCAATTGTGAAAGATAATTTTTCTTGGTTATTAGCAGAAACCTGTTGCCTTTATGGGTTTCACAGGTTTCTGTTTCCCAGTTAATATCCGGGTAGTTAAAGTCCCCCATAACCAGGACCTCATTATGGGTTGCAGCTTCATCTATCTGCTTTAGAAGTAGACTTTCCATGCTTTCTGTTATATTTGGGGGTTTGTAACAGACCCCAATGAGAATTTTGTTACCATTTTTCCCTCCATGAATTTCAACCCATATGGACTCGACATCCTCATTCCCTTCGCTAATATCCTCCCTTAAAGTGGACTTTAGACAAGACTTTACATAGAGACAAACCCCTCCTCCTCTCCGATTTTTACGATCCTTTCTAAACAGACTGTAACCCTGTAAGTTAACTGCCCAGTCATAGCTTTCATCTAACCATGTCTCGGTTATTCCCACTATGTCAAAGTTACCTGTAGATATTTCTGCTTCTAGTTCTTCCATCTTGTTTGTCAGGCTTCTGGCGTTTGCGAGCATGCAGTTTAGAGGATTTTGTTTTGTTCCAATCTCCTCACTGTGGATTGTTTTAGAAATGTTCTTACCTCCCTTCTGAGTATGTTTTCCTGGGTCGTCTTTGTTCGAGTCTAATGTTTTTCTTCCCGTCCCCTCTTCTTCTAGTTTAACGCCCGGAGCCGGAACGAGAGCCGGAAGATCGAAGCAATGGAGAGGAAACCTGGGGAACACCTTGGAGTGTAACACACCATCTCTCTACACCCCATACCCAATTTGTAGGCCTAATGCAGCGTAGTTTCCAACAACTACTAAACGAGAGCCGGAAGATCGAAGCTCAGGAAAGGCAACCTGGAGAACACCTTGGAGTGGAACACACCATCTCTCTACACCCCATACCCAATTTGTAGGCCCAATGCAGCGTAGTTTCCAACAACTACTAAACTAGAGCCGGAAGATCGAAGCAATGGAGAGGAAACCTGGGGAACACCTTGGAGTGGAACACACCATCTCTCTACAGTGGAACACACCATCTCTCTACACCCCATACCCAATTTGTAGGCCTAATGCATCGTAGTTTCCAACAACTACTAAACGAGAACCGGAAGATCGAAGCTCAGGAAAGGCAACCTGGGGAACACCTTGGAGTGTAACACACCATCTCTCTACACCCCATACCCAATTTGTAGGCCTAATGCAGCGTAGTTTCCAACAACTACTAAACTAGAGCCGGAAGATCGAAGCAATGGAGAGGAAACCTGGGGAACACCTTGGAGTGGAACACACCATCTCTCTACAGTGGAACACACCATCTCTCTACACCCCATACCCAATTTGTAGGCCTAATGCATCGTAGTTTCCAACAACTACTAAACGAGAACCGGAAGATCGAAGCTCAGGAAAGGCAACCTGGGGAACACCTTGGAGTGGAACACACCATCTCTCTACACCCCATACCCAATTTGTAGGCCCAATGCAGCGTAGTTTCCAACAACTACTAAACGAGAGCCGGAAGATCGAAGCTCAGGAAAGGCAACCTGGGGAACACCTTGGAGTGTAACAAACCCTCTCTCTACACCACGGAAGGGCTGATTCTTAGGAAGGAAGGCTGTCGGAAAGAAGCAGGGCGCGTCCGAGGGTGATTATATTCTTATTAGGTATATACTCACCCTCGGACGCGCCCTGCTTCTTTATTTGTAATGAATGTTTATTTGCAATGTGGTTTTGACTTACTCTATTTTTTTGGTAAATAATGATTTTATTATTTTCATTGTTTTGCATCTTCTTGGCAATAATATAAAAAAGACGCGACAGGACAACACTCGGTGGATGCCATATCTGTGTTTAAAATTGAAAAAACCTTTCAGTTAACTACTTGCAGGAGAAAGTTATTGTAGCTGGTGGCCATTTTTAGTACTGTACCAGATTTTTGTTGTATGTGTTTGTTTTTAATGTTAAAATGTCTGCATTTGATATCTCTCCAGTATTTTCTTTTTTATAAGCAAAATACTTATTTTTATATTTTCTGATGTTGGTTCCAGGGGTACATGGGCAGCAGTGGTGTGGTCAGTGGAGGCCTAGTGGAAGGAGTGACCGCAGACAGGCATCGAAGGCCTAAAATAATAACACATGGCTGTAGGCAATTTTAAATTGGTTACAGGGATACACGGGCAGCAGTGGTGTGGTCAGTGGAGGCCTAGTGGAAGGAGTGACCGAAGACAGGCATCGAAGGCCTAAAATAATAACACATGGCTGTAGGCAATTTTAAATTGGTTCCAGGGGTACACGGGCAGCAGTGGTGTGGTCAGTGGAGGCCTAGTGGAAGGAGTGACCGCAGACAGGCATCGAAGGCCTAAAATAATAACACATGGCTGTAGGCAATTTTAAATTGGTTCCAGGGGTACACGGGCAGCAGTGGTGTGGTCAGTGGAGGCCTAGTGGAAGGAGTGACCGCAGACAGGCATCGAAGGCCTAAAATAATAACACATGGCTGTAGACAATTTTAAATTGGTTCCAGGGGTACACGGGCAGCAGTGGTGTGGTCAGTGGAGGCCTAGTGGAAGGAGTGACCGCAGACAGGCATCGAAGGCCTAAAATAATAACACATGGCTGTAGGCAATTTTAAATTGGTTACAGGGGTACACGGGCAGCAGTGGTGTGGTCAGTGGAGGCCTAGTGGAAGGAGTGACCGCAGACAGGCATCGAAGGCCTAAAATAATAACACATGGCTGTAGGCAATTTTAAATTGGTTACAGGGGTACACGGGCAGCAGTGGTGTGGTCAGTGGAGGCCTAGTGGAAGGAGTGACCACAGACAGGCATCGAAGGCCTAACATAACAAAAATGTCAATACAATGGTATTGTCAGTGGCAGGCATTGAAGGATGTCAGCGCATAGACTAAACATTGGTGGAGCTGTGAGATAATTTTGCAAGTGGTAGAGCACTGTTTGAGCTGGGGTGGGGGGAAACTGTCTTGTGGCCGGCGGTACAGGCCCAGGGCCCCTCATATTACAACGGTGTGTCTGACGTTGGGTGCGCACCACCACCGCCAGAGACACTTTATAGTACTAGGAGGGACCCAGTGGCAGTGCCGTCGACCAAAAGCGGGCTCACCCACCTCTTCAGACAAACTGCACTCTCACGGGTGCTGTCGCCAAGTGTCGATACCACGGCCCCGTGTGGGGAGTTTGGCCATTTAGTGAGGTGTAAACATGTCGTATGCTGGACAATCAGGTGCAGAAAATTACGAGATTGGAAAAGGCATTCAGAATAGTCCACAGGCAAGACCTTTTCATAGGAAAGCTAGGTGTCAGCCGGGCAAGGTGGGGCAAAAGATTTCGAAATCCAGTTGTGGTTCATTTTAATGAAGGTTAGATCATCTACATTTTGGGTAGCCAGACGAGTCCTTTTTTCTGTTAGTATTGAACCTGCAGCACTGAATACTCTTTCTGATAGGACACTAGCTGCCGGGCAAGCAAGCTCCTGCAATGCATATTCTGCCAATTCTGGCCAGGTGTCTAATTTTGATGCCCAGTAATCAAATGGGAATGACGGTTGAGGGAGAACATCGATAAGGGATGAAAAATAGTTTGTAACCATACTGGACAAATGTTGTCTCCTGTCACTTTGAATTGATGCTGCAGTACCTGTCCTGTCTGCGGTCATAGCAAAATCACTCCACAACCTGGTCAGAAAACCCCTCTGGCCAACGCCACTTCTGATTTCTGCCCCTCTAACACCTCTGGTCTGCTGGCCCCTGCAGCTCGTGTGAGAACGATCACGGGCGCTGTGTGCAGGGAATGCCAGAAGCAAACGGTCAACAAGAGTTGATTGTTTTGTTGCTAATATTAGTTCCAAGTTCTCATGTGGCATTATATTTTGCAATTTGCCTTTATAGCGAGGATCAAGGAGGCAGGCCAACCAGTAATCGTCATCATTCATCATTTTAGTTATGCGTGTGTCCCTTTTGAGGATACGTAAGGCATAATCCGCCATGTGGGCCAAAGTTCCAGTTCTCAAATCTGCGGTTGTGCTTGGTTGAGGGGCAGTTTCAGGCAAATCCACGTCACTTGTGTCCCTCAAAAAACCAGAACCCGGCCTTGCCGCGCCACCAATTTCCAGTGGCCCCGGAAAAGCTTCCTCATTAAAAATATAATCATCCCCATCATCCTCCTCGTCCTCCTCCTCCTCTTCGCCCGCTACCTCGTCCTGTACACTGCCCTGGCCAGACAATGGCTGACTGTCATCAAGGCTTTCCTCTTCCTCAGCTGCAGACGCCTGATCCTTTATGTGCGTCAAACTTTGCATCAGCAGACGCATTAGGGGGATGCTCATGCTTATTATGGCGTTGTCTGCACTAACCAGCCGTGTGCATTCCTCAAAACACTGAAGGACTTGACACATGTCTTGAATCTTCGACCACTGCACACCTGACAACTCCATGTCTGCCATCCTACTGCCTGCCCGTGTATGTGTATCCTCCCACAAAAACATAACAGCCCGCCTCTGTTCACACAGTCTCTGAAGCATGTGCAGTGTTGAGTTCCACCTTGTTGCAATGTCTATGATTAGGCGATGCTGGGGAAGGTTCAAAGAACGCTGATAGGTCTGCATACGGCTGGAGTGTACGGGCGAACGGCGGATATGTGAGCAAAGTCCACGCACTTTGAGGAGCAGGTCGGATAACCCCGGATAACTTTTCAGGAAGCACTGCACCACCAGGTTTAAGGTGTGAGCCAGGCAAGGAATGTGTTTCAGTTGGGAAAGGGAGATGGCAGCCATGAAATTCCTTCTGTTATCACTCACTACCTTGCCTGCCTCAAGATCTACAGTGCCCAGCCACGACTGCGTTTCTTTCTGCAAGAACTCGGACAGAACTTCCGCGGTGTGTCTGTTGTCGCCCAAACACTTCATAGCCAATACAGCCTGCTGACGTTTGCCAGTAGCTGCCCCATAATGGGAGACCTGGTGTGCAACAGTGGCAGCTGCGGATGGAGTGGTTGTGCGACTGCGGTCTGTGGACGAGCTCTCGCTTCTGCAGGAGGACGAAGAGGAGGAGGAGGGGGTGCGAACGGCTACAGCCAATTGTTTCCTAGACCGTGGGCTAGGCAGAACTGTCCCAAACTTGCTGTCCCCTGTGGACCCTGCATCCACCACATTTACCCAGTGTGCCGTGATGGACACGTAACGTCCCTGGCCATGCCTACTGGTCCATGCATCTGTTGTCAGGTGCACCTTTGTGCTCACAGATTGCCTGAGTGAATGGACGATGCGCTGTTTAACATGCTGGTGGAGGGCTGGGATGGCTTTTCTGGAAAAAAAGTGTCGACTGGGTAGCTCGTAGCGTGGTACAGCGTAGTCCATCAGGGCTTTGAAAGCTTCGCTTTCAACAAACCGGTAGGGCATCATCTCTAACGAGATTAGTCTAGCTATGTGTGCGTTCAAACCCTGTGTACGCGGATGCGAGGCTAAGTACTTCCTTTTTCTAACCATAGTCTCATGTAGGGTGAGCTGGACTGGAGAGCTGGAGATCGTGGAACTAGCGGGGGTGCCGGTGGACATGGCAGACTGAGAGACGGTGGGAGATGGTATTGTTGCCACCGGTGCCCTAGATGCAGTGTTTCCTACTATGAAACTGGTGATTCCCTGACCCTGACGGCTTTGGCCTGGCAAAGAAACCTGCACAGATACTGCAGGTGGTGCGGAAAATGGTGGCCCTACACTGCCGGAAGGGATGTTGCGTTGCTGACTAGCTTCATTGGCCGAGGGTGCTACAACCTTAAGGGACGTTTGGTAGTTAGTCCAGGCTTGCAAATGCATGGTGGTTAAATGTCTATGCATGCAACTTGTATTGAGACTTTTCAGATTCTGTCCTCTGCTTAAGGTAGTTGAACATTTTTGACAGATGACTTTGCGCTGATCAATTGGATGTTGTTTAAAAAAATGCCAGACTGCACTCTTTCTAGCATCGGATACCTTTTCAGGCATTGCAGACTGAGCTTTAACCGGATGGCCACGCTGTCCTCCAACAGGTTTTAGCTTTGCCACGCGTTTTGGGCAAGATACGGGCCCGGCAGATGGAACCTGTTGCGATGTTGATGCCTGCTGCGGCCCCTCCTCCTCCGCTTCAGAACTGCTGCCGCCTGCACCCTGTTCCCCCAATGGCTGCCAATCGGGGTCAAGAACTGGGTCATCTATTACCTCTTCTTGTAGCTCGTGTGCAACTTCGTCTGTGTCACCGTGTCGGTCGGTGGTATAGCGTTCGTGATGGGGCAACATAGTCTCATCAGGGTCTGATTCTTGATCAGCACCCTGCGAGGGCAATGTTGTGGTCTGAGTCAAAGGACCAGCATAGTAGTCTGGCTGTGGCTGTGCATCAGTGCACTCCATGTCAGATTCAACTTGTAATGGGCATGGACTGTTAACTGCTTCACTTTCTAAGCCAGGGACGGTATGTGTAAAGAGCTCCATGGAGTAACCCGTTGTGTCGCCTGCTGCATTCTTCTCTGTTGTTGTTTTTGCTGAAGAGGACAAGGAAGCGACTTGTCCCTGACCGTGAACATCCAGTAACGACGCGCTGCTTTGACATTTACCAGTTTCACTAGAGGAGGCAAAAGAGCTAGAGGCTGAGTCAGCAAGATAAGCCAAAACTTGCTCTTGCTGCTCCGGCTTTAAAAGCGGTTTTCCTACTCCCAGAAAAGGGAGCGTTCGAGGCCTTGTGTAGCCAGACGACGAACCTGGCTCCACAGCTCCAGACTTAGGTGCAATATTTTTTTTCCCACGACCAGCTGATGCTCCACCACTACCACTACCCTCATTACCAGCTGACAATGAACGCCCCCGGCCACGACCTCTTCCACCATACTTCCTCATTGTTTTAAAAACGTAAACAAACTAACGGTATTTGTTGCTGTCACACAAATTACACGGTGAGCTATAACTTCAGTATGATTTAGCTACCCCTTTACAGGTGAGTGAGACCACAACGAAAATCAGGCACAATGTTACACACTCTGTTGTTGGTGGCAACAAATGAGAGAGATGCCACACACGCAGGACTGTCACTGAAGCACAAATGTAAATATTAATCTCCCACTGATTTGATTTTTTTTTTTTTTTCAGGGAGACTTTAGGAAAAAAAAAAATAGAATAAAATGATTTTTTCAGGAAGAATTTAGAAACCAAAGAAAATAAAATTATTTTTTCAGGGAGAATTTAGAAAACAAATAAAACAAAAAAAGGCTTTCTATGGCCCACTGAGTGAGAGATGACGCACACAGGAGTCAGGAGTGGCACACAAGCCCAGAGGCCAATATTTATCTCCCACTGATTGATGTAGTGATTTTTTCAGGTAGATTTTGAAACCCAAATCAAGCTAAAAAAAATAATAGGCTTTCTATGGCCCACAATTGGAGAGAGAGAGAGAGAGAGATGGCACACCCAGGAGTCAAGACTGGCACACAAGCAGAAAGGGCAATATTAATCTCCCACTGATTTGTTTTGTTTTGTTTGTTTTTTTCAGGGAGACTTTAGGAAAAAAAAATAGAATAAAATGATTTTTTCAGGAAGAATTTAGAAACCAAATAAAATAAAATGATTTTTTCAGGGAGAATTTAGAAAACAAATAAAACAAAAAAAGGCTTTCTATGGCCCACTGAGTGAGAGATGACGCACACAGGAGTCAGGAGTGGCACACAAGCCCAGAGGCCAATATTTATCTCCCACTGATTGATGTAGTGATTTTTTCAGGTAGATTTTGGAACCCAAATCAAGCTATAAAAATAATAGGCTTTCTATGGCCCACAATTGGAGAGAGAGAGAGAGATGGCACACCCAGGAGTCAAGACTGGCACACAAGCAGAAAGGGCAATATTAATCTCCCACTGATTTGTTTTTGTTTTTTGTTTTTCAGGGAGACTTTAGGAAAAAAAAATAGAATAAAATGATTTTTTCAGGAAGAATTTAGATACCAAATAAAATAAAATGATTTTTTCAGGGAGAATTTAGAAAACAAATAAAACAAAAAAAGGCTTTCTATGGCCCACTGAGTGAGAGATGACGCACACAGGAGTCAGGAGTGGCACACAAGCCCAGAGGCCAATATTTATCTCCCACTGATTGATGTAGTGATTTTTTCAGGTAGATTTTGGAACCCAAATCAAGCTAAAAAAATAATAGGCTTTCTATGGCCCACAATTGGAGAGAGAGAGAGAGATGGCACACCCAGGAGTCAAGACTGGCACACAAGCAGAAAGGGCAATATTAATCTCCCACTGATTTGTTTTTTTTTTTTTTTTTTTTCAGGGAGACTTTAGGAAAAAAAAAAAATAAAATGATTTTTTCAGGAAGAATTTAGAAACCAAATAAAATAAAATTATTTTTTCAGGGAGAATTTAGAAAACAAATAAAACAAAAAAAGGCTTTCTATGGCCCACTGAGTGAGAGATGACGCACACAGGAGTCAGGAGTGGCACACAAGCCCAGAGGCCAATATTTATCTCCCACTGATTGATGTAGTGATTTTTTCAGGTAGATTTTGGAACCCAAATCAAGCTAAAAAAATAATAGGCTTTCTATGGCCCACAATTGGAGAGAGAGAGAGAGATGGCACACCCAGGAGTCAAGACTGGCACACAAGCAGAAAGGGCAATATTAATCTCCCACTGATTTGTTTTTTTTTGTTTTTTTTTCAGGGAGACTTTAGGAAAAAAAAAAAATAGAATAAAATGATTTTTTTCAGGAAGAATTTAGAAACCAAATAAAATAAAATGATTTTTTCAGGGAGAATTTAGAAAACAAATAAAACAAAAAAAGGCTTTCTATGGCCCACTGAGTGAGAGATGACGCACACAGGAGTCAGGAGTGGCACACAAGCCCAGAGGCCAATATTTATCTTCCACTTTTTTTTTTTTGTTCCAGGGAAAATTTATAAACCCAATAAAAAAAATAATAAATAGGCTTTCCATGGCCCACTATCTGAGAGACAGAGAGAGATGGCACGCTTAGGACTGGCACACAAGCCCAAAGGTCAATATTAATCTCCCTTTTTTTTTTAAGGGAGAATTTATAAAACCAAAAAAAAATAAATAAATAGGCTTTCTATGGCCCACTATTTGTGAGAGAGATGGCACGCTCAGGACTGGCACACAAGCCCAGAGGCCAATATTAATCTCCCACTTTTTTTTTTTTTTCCAGGGAAAATTTATAAACCCAATAAAAAAAAAAATAAATAAATAGGCTTTCTATGGCCCACTATCTGAGAGAGAGAGATGGCACGCTTAGGACTGGCACACAAGCCCAAAGGCCGATATTAATCTCCCACTGATTGATTTATTGATTTTTTCAGGTAGAATTTAGAACCCAAATAAAGCAAAAAAAAAAAAAATGGGCTTTCTATGGCCCACTGAGTGAGTGATGATGCACACAGGAGTCAGGAGTGGCACACAAGCCCTGAGGCCAATATTTTTCTCCCACTGATTGATGTAGTGATTTTTTCAGGTAGATTTTAGAACCAAAATCAAGCAAAAAAATAAATAGGCTTTCTATGGCCCACTGAGTGAGTGATGATGCACACAGGAGTCAAGAGTGGCACACAAGCCCTGAGGCCAATATTTTTCTCCCACTGATTGATGTAGTGATTTTTTCAGGTAGATTTTAGAACCAAAATCAAGCAAAAAAATAAATAGGCTTTCTATGGCCCACTGAGTGAGTGATGATGCACACAGGAGTCAGGAGTGGCACACAAGCCCTGAGGCCAATATTTTTCTCCCACTGATTGATGTAGTGATTTTTTCAGGTAGATTTTAGAACCAAAATCAAGCAAAAAAATAAATAGGCTTTCTATGGCCCACTGAGTGAGTGATGATGCACACAGGAGTCAAGAGTGGCACACAAGCCCTGAGGCCAATATTTTTCTCCCACTGATTGATGTAGTGATTTTTTCAGGTAGATTTTATAACCCAGGTACTGTGTAGAAAGAAGCGGCAACACTCACCGGTCCTGTGTGGTCTGAGTCTTTATTTAGAAGATTACAACCATCGTATCTTCACGGCGTCGGGATACAAACGAAGGGGGAGGTGAGCAGGATGTGACGACGGCCGTTTCGCGCCGACAATAGCGCTTCCACGGGTTCGTGGAAGCGCTATCGTCGGCGCGAAACGGCCGTCGTCACATCCTGCTCACCTCCCCCTTCGTTTGTATCCCGACGCCGTGAAGATACGATGGTTGTAATCTTCTAAATAAAGACTCAGACCACACAGGACCGGTGAGTGTTGCCGCTTCTTTCTACACAGTACCAGTGGTTTGACTTGTCTCCTGCGTACACCTCTACCTGGTGGTTGGATCCAAGATAAGTGATACATGCACCGCTAATATCGCCCATGTGTAAGGAACAGCTGTGCGGCGGTTTCGTTCTAGATTGCGAGATTTTATAACCCAAATCAAGCAAAAAAATAAATAGGCTTTCTATGGCCCACTGAGTGAGAGATGACACAGACAGGGATGGCACTCTAGCTGAAATGTCAATCTTAATCTCCCACAAAAAAAAAAAAAAACCAGGGAGTGTCCTTCAATTACTATCTCCCTGCAGTAATCTCAGCCAGGTATGGCAGGCAGCAATAAGGAGTGGACTGATGCACAAATTAAATAAAAAGTGTGTACAAACCAAAAAGATAGCTGTGCAGAAAGGAAGGAACAAGAGGATTTGTGCTTTGAAAAAAGCAGTTGGTTTGCACAGCGGCGTACACACAGCAATGCAGCTATCAGGGAGCCTTCTAGGGCAGCCCAATGAGCTACAGCGCTGAGGGGGAAAAAAAAAAAAATGTAGCTTCCACTGTCCCTGCACACCGAAGGTGGTGTTGGGCAGTGGAAATCGCGGTTTGATGGTTAATGGACCCTGCCTAACGCTATCCCTGCTTCTGACGAAGCGGCAGCAACCTCTCCCTAAGCTCAGATCAGCAGCAGTAACATGGCGGTCGGCGGGAACTCCCCTTTATAGCCCCTGTGACGCCGCAGACAGCAAGCCAATCACTGCAATGCCCTTCTCTAAGATGGTGGGGACCAGGACCTATGTCATCACGCTGCCCACACTCTGCGTTTACCTTCATTGGCTGAGAAATGGCGCTTTTCGCGTCATTGAAACGCGACTTTGGCGCGAAAGTCGCGTACCGCATGGCCGACCCCACACAGGGGTCGGATCGGGTTTCATGAAACCCGACTTTGCCAAAAGTCGGCGACTTTTGAAAATGAACGACCCGTTTCGCTCAACCCTAGTGGACATTATTATAGAAAAGTGGCACACGATGGTGGACAATAATACAGGAAATGGCCAGGATCAAAGCTATTATTACAGGTAAGGGCCCCGGGATGGAGGACATTATTACAGAGAGGGGCCATGATCGGTGACATTATTACAGGATGAGGGACATTGTTACATGAGAGGACAAACACATATGTGTTCACAAGATATGGACCGCTACGATGACTCATACATCTGACAAACATGCAGGTGGGGGCCAAAGTCCAAATTTTGTATAGGGGACAATCGGCCTCTAGTTGACAAAAATAAATCATGATTAGACATCCAAACTATCTGATGCCTGAGGAATGGACAAGATTTGCTAACAGATACCTAACATTTGTAGCCACCTTACAATGCTGGGACCACCATCCACTGCCAAAATTTGCTGACCTATTGAGAAAAACAAATACTCAAGGCCAGTTTTAAGCACCCTTCTCTCATCGTCAATCTCACAGACAATTGTGGCGGATTTAAGGCAGAGATGAGCCAAGTTGATTACGGTAAATTTGTTTTTTTAAGAAAATTATGTTAAAAGCCTGAAAAATCTGCCGCTAAAAGTACTATTTCTGCAAATGGGTGATGTATGATATTGTCACTAACACATGTGATCAATTTTTTGGCCATTGTGTTGCACTGCTTATCTAGGTAATGATGGACAAGATCCAACCGACTTATTCAATCCTAAAATGATCCAAAATCTGTCAATCAGCAATTAGTCTCAACATGCTGCTAAATCATTTTCCCACACTGTCACATTCATTGGGTTTCAGGAAAAGAAAATATCAACATCTGCTTAGCAAAATCCAATCTCAGTCCTCTGTGCTCAATCACCCAAGGAGAAGTTTTGTTTCTTCTTCTGTCACTTCTCTGGCAGCTCCGTTACACATGCGTACCATAGAGCTCCTCTGTCAGTTGAGACACAGCTGTGCTTCTCCAGCCTGTAGCCTGTCCTGGCATGTGACTAAGAAGAGCTACTGTTTGAATTACTAGCCGGGGGCTATTTTAATACATTTTGGAGAACCCCTTTAATGTGCTGAATGTAAACTTGGACAAAATAGGGAGAATACAAAATCAAGTCTGACTGCTGTATCAGACTACACAGTCTTTGTTTGTAGTCTGTCACCATGGAGACTTGTAAATCTTCATAGGAGCCTTAAGCCTATATATATAAAATAACAATTTAGAGTAATACATCTCTGAAAAAAAGTTAATTAACCAAATTCTAACATTTTAGTATAGAAATACTGATTTATGAAGATAATATAAATCCAAAACAAATGTACTGTTTTTAACTATGAAAATGCTTCCAGACTTCTAGAAACTGGTTAATTAAGTTTTCGTTAATCCTTCCACTTACAATGAGTCACATTCCTACCACACGTTTATCTGTTTTGGCAGTGTCATTGGATCCTACACAAATGGCTGAGTTCACCTATCAGAGAAATAAGTATGAAGGTGGCTGTTAGGTAACCTGGCATCAAGTCTGCCAAATACAACCCTCTTGAGCGATCGGTTCTATAAATAGTGATGATACACCTAATGCTCCAATTAATTCTAGAGAGCATTGTCAAAATGGACATCTTCGGAGTAACAACTCTGTTACTGATAGCTTGTGTGATATTCCTTCTTCTAAGCATCATGCAAGCCAAGAAAGCAAGGGGTAAAGGTAAATTGCCACCTGGGCCAACACCATTGCCCATCCTGGGAAATATTCTTCAAATCGATGGTAAAGAAGTATTTAAGTCACTGAGTAAGGTAAGTTTAAATCATTCAAGATCATGTATCAACAATGATCAAGGTAATAAATATGTTATGAAATAGAAAGTTAAAGAATTGTTGTAGATGTCTAGAGTGACAGAAAAAAAAGGGGGGCGCTCTTGTGCAAGATGCCTTAAATTAAAGTTAATGGCAAGTGAAGTTACTTGTTATTGATGTGATTGGGTAAAAAGCTACATAGGACACATTGAGACTTCTGACTGTTTGCAAAAAAAGAGTGGGAAGTGCGTAAATATAGAGGGTGCAATTGTTGTATTCACATCATGGTCTCAGGTGGCTTAAATAGTTTCCTTGCCTTATTCCGAGGCCAAAAGAATTAATCACTACAAAAGAAATTGGGAGCTTTAAACAGATAAAATGTAATTGATTTAAAAGATTATTCACAACTCCTAACACTATAACTTAACCACAAGATATGTGATAAGTTAACTAATCGATGTGTAGGGTTCACCCATTGGGACGTCAACTTATACCAAGAACAAGGCTCTGATATGCCCCATTTCAGCAATCTTAAAGAGAAAAAAATGATATCTGCTCTATTCCAGAAGGACATTTCAGAGCATCGATCTCGGGATAGATGGCGGTCCATCTGCTCGGAGCTCCACTGATCAACTATTCTTTGGAAATCCTTCAGGATGTTGGGATGCTAGGAATAACTTGTAAAGAACATTGAGAACCCAAAGTCTAATTTTTCTGTTCACTTCCTATGTAAAGATATGATCCAACTTAAAATGTAAAAAATGCAATCTTATATACTACTTATTCATAGCAGAAATATGCTAATATATGTACTGAAAGTGCTAAGCAAAGACAACGAAAAAGACAATCATCGATCTGTCATCGGCAGCTGGTGACTGTTTCCAGATTACATCAGCAGATTTATTTTCTAAACTGAATGGAATAAAAACAAAGTGACCCTTAAGGTACCGTAACATTAAGCCACGCTGCAGCGATATAGACAACGATGCCGATCACTGCAGCGTCGCTGTTTAGTCGTTGTGTGGTCGCTGGAGAGCTGTCACACAGACAGCTCTCCAGCGACCAACGATGCCGAAGTCCCTGGGTAACCAGGGTAAACATCGGGTTACTAAGCGCAGGGCCGCGCTTAGTAACCCGATGTTTACCCTGGTTACCATTGTAAATGTAAAAGAAAAAAAACGCTACATACTTACATTCCGGTGTCTGTCG
Source organism: Ranitomeya imitator (assembly GCF_032444005.1). Lineage (NCBI taxonomy): Eukaryota > Metazoa > Chordata > Amphibia > Anura > Dendrobatidae > Ranitomeya > Ranitomeya imitator. The sequence continues at coordinate 51,886,984 of NC_091283.1, forward strand.
CATCCCCCGGCGTCAGCTTCCCTGCACTGTGTAAGCGCCGGCCGTAAAGCACAGCGGTGAAGTCACCGCTGTGCTCTGCTTTACGGCCGGCCGGCGTGGACACAGTGCAGGGAAGCTGACGCCGGGGGACGCGACAGACACCGGAATGTAAGTATGTAGTTTTTTTTTCTTTTACATTTACAATGGTAACCAGGGTAAATATTGGGTTACTAAGCGCGGCCCTGCACTTAGTAACCCGATGTTTACCCTGGTTACAAGTGAAGACATCGCTGGATCGGCGTCACACACGCCGATTCAGCGATGTGAGCGGGTGATCCAGCGACGAAATAAGGTGCTGGCCTTCTAGCTCCGACCAGCGATGTCACAGCAGGATCCTGATCGCTGCTGCATGTCAAACACAACGATATCGCTATCCAGGACGCTGCAACGTCACGGATCGCTATCGTTATCGTTCTAAAGTTGCTCAGTGTGAAGGTACCTTTAGACCCCGGAAGTGACCCTTAGACAATTATATAGTAGATAAGAGGAGGTGAGCTGTAATATCACCTATTGCGAATGGTGGATTGCTGATGTAATTAATTCATGTTTGACAAATATTTCATGGTGGAATATGGAATTGACCTGTTTACTTCTCTTTCTCTAGCTGAGTGAGAAGTATGGGCCGGTATACACGCTCCACATGGGAATGGATCCGGTTGTGGTGCTGTGCAGTTATGACGCAGTGAAGGAGGCTCTCATTGACAATGCAGAGGACTTTGGTGCCAGGGGACACATGCCACTGCTGGACAGGATAAGTTCTGGAGGGCACGGTAAGAGCTACTTCTATATATTGCTTATATAACATATCACAAACCAAAACCCAAGTATATAGGAGAATCATTGATATTAACAACAGATTAAACATTCACTTAAAAGCTGGGTGGAACCAAAGACACTTAGGTGACTACTCCGAGATTTCGGTTCTCCCTGCCCTTTTCCACTTGAGTCATAGATCTCTCCCTACATGTCAGTTTAGGGAGTGACCTGTCACTCAAAGGGAAAAGAGGAGTGGGGGCAGGGAGAAGCTTCCGATAAACAGGTCTTCTGCTTTGTGAATGTATGTTTTCTATGAAACAATGCAACTTTCAGGAGTTAAACATACCTAGCTGGTATATAGATAGTGATCTACAAAGAAACCAAGGTCCTCCAAAAGCATCAAGGTTAATGAATACATTTTGTTGACAGAAAAATTAATAAAAACGCATAAAATAAGGAAATGATAATATGGTAGACAAAAAAATGGAAGACTATATTTTTTTCTATTTATTTACCTCACCAATAATGAATTAAACAGCTTACATTTTATCCACTGTGATGTATTGATAAGAATAAACTGCTATTATTACCTTTGTATACTCCTGGTGCAGATAATTTCAGTCTCAAAGATTTATATGCAAGGTTTGTTTTTAATATTAAAGGGAATCTGTCACCTCATTTTTCGCATATAAGTTGCTACCACTGCCATTAGGGCTGTAAATAAGTCCCCAATGTAACCTGAAAGATAAGAAAAACGAGTTAGATTATACTCACCCGGGGGGGGGGGGGCGGTCCTGTGCGGTCCGGTCCGATGGGTGTCGCAGGTTCGGGTCCAGCGCCTCCCTTCTTCATGCGATGACGTCCTCTTCCTTGATTCTGTTGCGGCTCCTGCGCAGGCGTACTCTGTCTGCCCTGTTGAGGGCAGAGCCAAGTACTGCAGTGCGTAGGCACCGGGAAAGTACAAAGATGCCCAGCGCCTGCGCACTGCAGTACTTTACGCTGCCGTCAACAGGGCAGACAGAGTATGCCTGTGCAGGAGCCGCAACAGAATCAAGGAAGAGGATGTTATCGCATGAAGATTGGAGGCGCCAGACTCGGACCAGCAACGCCCATCGGACTGGACCGCCCGCCCGCCCAGGTGAGTATAATCTAACTCGTTTTTCTTATCTTTCAGGTGACATCGGGGGCTTATCTCCAGCATTACAGAATGCTGCAGATAAGCCTCTAATGGCAGTGGCCACAGCTTATATGCGAAAAATGAGGTGACTAATTCCCTTTAATATTAAGCTAAATTATTTAAGAATTTTTTATCCTCTAAATGCAAATAATAACAAGAATGTATAATCAGAAAATGACCTTTTTAAAAAAAAAAAAAAAAAAAAAGGTTTTTTGTGTTAAATCTATTTCTTAACCCCTTAGCGACCGCCGATACGCCTTTTAACGGCGGCCGCTAAGGGTACTTAAACCACAGTGCCGTTAATTAACGGCGCTGTGGAAAAAGTGTATAGCGCCCCCCAGAGTCCGATTTTCTCCGGGGTCCCCAGAGAACATGATTCGGGGGGTTTTTTACCCACCCCGCATTTGCGATCGGTTAATTACCGGCGATCGCAAAAAAAAAAAAAAAACGCGATTTGCATTGTGTTTCTCTCCCCTCTACTGTGATCGGACATTAGAGGGGAGAGAAATAGGGTCCCCCAAGCCCCCCACGGTACCTAATGTACCGGTGAAGGTGCCCCCCCGGTCCCCGACCCTCCTCCTTCCGGTGCGGGCTCTAAAATGGCGGGCGCAAGTGCAGATGCGCCCGCCAAAACCTAGCTTCCCCTGGTGTATTGGGGTCGGTTTTTACCGACCCCTGGAGCGATCGCAATCCCGAGGGTCTTTACAGACCCCCGGGGTTGTGATCGCTGCAAATAGTTTGTGAAAAAAAAAATGCTTTGCATTTCTCTCCCCTCTGATGTGATCGCACATCAGAAGGGAGAGAAATAGAGCCCCCGAGCCCCCCACCATACCACCTGCACATCAGTGCTCCTGTCCCCGGTCCCCGGTCCTCAGTCCATGGTCCCCGGTCCTCAGCCCACGCTCCTGGCCCCCCTTCTTCTTCTCTGCTGCAAGAAAATGGCGGGCGCATGCGCAGTGCGCCTGCCATGATCTGCCAGCAGAGACCCAGCAACCTATGAGAATTTTCTCATTGGCTGCTGGGTTTTGATTACTGTAATATGTCCAATTACAGTGATCAAAACCCCTAATATTTGATAAACATGGCAGCACTTGGGCTGTACCTTTCTCTTCTCTCCTTGTAGTTGTTCTAGGAGAGAAGAGAGAGAGACTACAGTTCAAGTGCTGCCCTGTCAGTTACAAAAAACATAATATCTGCCTCCGCCAGCATCCAATTTACCCACCCCCGTTCTCCGTAATCCCTGCATCATCAGCAGAGGATTATAAAAAAAAAAAGAAAAAAAAAATTATAATTTAAAAAAAAAAAAATTTTTTAGGGTTAGGGTTAGGGTAGGAATTAGATAAAATGGCCCGCAGAACTTTTAGCGCGGAGCAAGCTTACAGCCTGCTTTGCTCCGGCAGCGAAACAGATTCTGCCCCTGAAGTTGAGCAGTTTTCAGACAGTGATGACGACTCTTCCTCCACGGGATCCCCCAGCCCGGTGGTAGCGGAGTCGGTCGTCACTGCTGAAGCTTCAGAGGCAGGACCAAGTACCGCAGTCCCCCCACCGCTGTGGTATAATGACACCTCAATTTCCCCTCAAATTCCCCCTTTTTCTGCAGTCCCTGGAATAAAAGTAGATGTCGCCAATTTTACCCCCATTGATTTTTTTGAAATTTTCATTAGCCCCGAAGTCCTGCAATTAATCGTCCACCAAACTAACCTATATGCCCGGCAATATATTTCCCAAAAACCCACTGCCTTTCATTCCCGTTCCTGGATCCCCACAAATGTCCCTGAAATAAAGAAATTCTTAGACCTCACCCTGAATATGGGTATAGTAAAAAAAAACCACTCTCCGCTCTTACTGGGCAACAAAAGCTGTCCACTGCACCCCTGTATTTGCAGCCATCATGTCCCGAGCCCGTTACGAAGCCCTGATGAGATTCCTCCACTTCAGTGACAATTCCCAAGCTCTCCCAAGAACTGACCCCAACTACGATCGGCTAAATAAATTAAGACCCCTAATTTCTCTCCTAAAAACTTCCTTTCTAAATTCCTATACCCCAGAGCAAAATATGGCAGTCGACGAGTCCTTGATGAGCTACAAGGCCCGTCTATTATTCCGCCAATTTATTCCCTCCAAGAGAGCCAAATACGGCGTAAAATTATACAAAGCTTGCGAGAGCTCATCAGGGTACACGTCCACCTTCCTAATTTATGAAGGTAGGGACCGCCAAATAAACCCCCCAAACTGCCCCCAGACAATTGGTATCCCAGGCAAAATTGTCTGGGAGCTAATGACGCCCTTTCTCAATCAAGGGTACCACGTGTATACCGATAACTATTACACGAGTATCCCCCTATACAAATCCCTCCATGCTGCAAATACAGGGGCCTGTGGGACAGTGAGGAAAAACAGAGTGGGGTTTCCGTCACAGTTGGTGTCCAGACGTTTGGAGAGGGGGGCGTCATTTTCACTTGCAAGCTACCAACTTCTTGCAGTGAAGTGGAAAGACAGGAAGGACGTCTATATGCTTTCCACACTGCATACGGACACCACTGTGACGGTCAGAGAGAGGGGTGCCACCAGGGACAAAGAAAAACCAGTCTGCGTCACAGACTATAACAGACATATGGGTGGCGTAGACCTGTCAGACCAGGTTCTGCAACCATACCTGGTCAAGAGGAAGACCAGGGCGTGGTATAAAAAGGTGGGAATCTATCTATTTCAGACTGCCACCTACAACAGCTTTGTCCTATATAAAAAATCTCAAGGACCGCTAACTTTCCTGCACTTTCAGGAAAAAGTAGTAGAGAGCCTCATATTTGTGTCCATGGCACCGGGGGAAGCCTTCGACTCTGAGGATTCCCGGAGACTGTCAGAACGCCATTTTCCTCACCCTGTCCCTGTCACTCCCACCCAAAGGTATCCTCAAAAAAGGTGCCGAGTTTGCAGAAAGCATGGCAGGCGGAGTGATCCCCGATTCTATTGCCCCACATGCCCATCCCAACCAGGCCTTTGTATCTCCCCCTGTTTTGAGACCTACCACACCACCTACAATTATTAGTTTGCTTTTTTTCAATAATTTTTATTTTCTGCTTAGTGGCCCCAGTAGTACAATTTGGAACAATTGATAAATAATATTTTAATTAGTAGATCCCATTTTACCCCATTTCACAATTAATTCCAGAACTTGATCAATCCCATACCAAACTACTATCCCAATAAATTCTCGTCCACGTACCCACGTCTGTACGCTCTAGAGTGTGGACCCCACAAATGTTCTTGCAAAGTCAGGTCATCTGAAAATTCTATGACTCGATCAATCCCATACCAAACTACTATTCCAACAAATTCTCGTCCACGTACCTATGTCAATAAGCGTTAGAATGTGGACCCCAGAAATGATCTTGAAAAGTGAAATCATCTGAAAATGAATTCTAGGACTTGATTACTCACAAACATTTTTGACCATTTATCTAACTTTGACTGCTTTATGACTCTTGCTACACAAAACTTTGGCTTCCATTTATATTACTTATATTTATGTTGATGATACGGGCATGATCATTTTATTGTAGGATTTCTAAAAAAATTAGGAAGTTCCGTACTTATACACTATAGGCTTTACTTTATGGTTCTTGCTGAACCTCTGGTACCAGACAATACTTTCTATAGAGAACTGGTTGTTTTGTGCATATAGCGGTTCTGACCTTGGCGGGTGGGAGCTTGCTATGGTGTACCACGTCTATTGGCACATTCGTCTCTCATATAGGGATTGATGGAGCTAAAAGGACGTTGTACGACCAGTCTCTGAAAGTGTCTGCCATTCTAGCCCTGATGGTGTTCTTTCATCTTTGGAACAAACTCCGCTTTGCCACATAGTTGGCTGCATTTTCCTACACATTTTGCCCTTCATTCCAGTACAGTTTATTCTTCCTGCTACAATATACGCAAATGCGGGACAACTGTTTTGTTAGCAAGACCAATTTTATAGTCAGCCATTGTGTTTTAGGAGCATGCCTCCCTCTGTGAGTAATAATTCCTGGAAGGATTTTCTTTTTTGATCAATGTCTCTAGAAGCTTTGAATGGGTCCTGGATCTTCAATTTCAAATAAAGCCAAATTTGTCACATTGTGCCCCTTTCTGTCCAAGCCCTGCCATTTGTCCAAACAGAACTTTTTGACTACATATGGGATATCGCTGCGCTCATAATAAAGTGGGTAACGAATTGTGGGGTCCACTTTTTGATGTTATTTCTGAAAAAGTGAGACATTCAGGTCTAAAACAAGATTCTCGTGGAAAAAAATGAATTTTTTCAATATGACGACCTAATGTTATCAAACTCTGTGTCATACATGTGGGTTCAAATTGCTCAATATACCCCTGATTAAAATCGTTGAGGGGTGTAGTTTCCAAAACGGGGTCAGTTGTGGGGGGTTTCTGCTGTTAGGCACATCTACAAACCCAAAATGGCGTCCGCTCTCACAATTAAGAGATTAAAAATTCAAACGGCGCTCCTTCCCTTCCAAGCTCTACAGTGCGCCCAAACAGAGGTTTACCCCCACATACGGGGTATCGACATACTCAGAACAAATTGCTCAACAACTTTTGGGGTCCAATTTGTCTTGCTACCCTTGGTAAAATAAAAAATTGGGGGTGAAAAGATCATTTTTGTGAAAAAAAAATTATTTTTAATTTTTTCGGCTCTACGTTATAAACTTGTGTGAAGCACTTGGGTGTTCAAAGTGTTGACCACACACCTAGATAAGTTCCTTAGGGGGTCTAGTTTCCAAAATGGTGTCACTTGTGGGGGGTTTCCACTGTTTAGGCACATCAGCGGCTCTCCAAACGCGACATGGTGTCCGATCTCAATTCCAGGGAATTCTATGTTGAAAAAGCCAAATGGCGCTCCTTCCCTTCTGAGCTCTACTGTGCACCCAAACAGTGGTCCTTCCCCACATATGGGGTATCGGCATTCTCCGGACAAATTGCAAAACAAATTATGTGGTTCATTTTCGTTTTTTACACTTGTGAAAATAAAAAAAATTGGTTCTGAAGTAAAATGTTTGTGAAAAAAAGTAAAATGTTCATTTTTTCCTTCCACATTGCTTCAGTTCCTGTGCAGCAACTGAAGGGTTAATAAACTTCTTGAATGTGGTTTTGCGCACCTTGAGGGGTGCAGTTTTTAGAATGGTGTCAATTTTGGGCATTTTCTGCCACATAGACCCCTCAAACTGACTTCAAATGTGAGGTGGTCCCTAAAAAAAATGGTTTTGTAAATTTTGCTGTAAAAATAAAAAATTGCTGGTCAAATTTTAACCCTTATAACTCCTTAATAAAAAAAAAATTTTATTCCAAAATTGTGCTGATGTAAAGTAGACATATGGGAAATGTTATTTGTTGACCATTTTGTGTGACATATCTCTTTGATGTAAGGGAATAAAAATTCAAATTTTGAAAATTGCTAAATTTTCAAAATTTTCGCCATATTTCCGTTTTTTTAATAAATAATCGCAAGTAATATCGAAGAAATGTTACCACTAACATGAAGTACAATATGTCACGAAAAAACAATCTCAGAATCAGCGGGATCCGTTGAAGCGTTCCAGAGTTATAACCTCATAAATTGACAGTGGTCAGAATTGCAAAAATCGGCTTGGTCATTAAGTACCAAATTGGCTCTGTCACTAAGGGGTTAAAAAATGTGTGAAACTTTTTACAAATTCGCAATCTGTTTAAAACAAATTAATTTGGTAATCTTTTAGGTTTCACACTAACCACAAGGGCTATTTTAGACTATTTTAGACTCATAATTCATGTGCTTTCATTTATAGCTTTCAGCAGGGTCATTATCATCACGAGCAGGATTACAATGATAGGTAACACCTCTATATACAGCTGATAACACATGATCCAACATTTTGAAAATACTGTATGTGAAATCACAGCTTCCCTGATTCCCCTCCCTACGAAATAACCTTTGCTCGTGCTCATTAGATGCTTCAATACAAGTGATAGGGCCTAAGGGAGTCTATTGCTGCTAATGTACTTTTGGATTTACTAAATTAACAGGCAATTAGAATCTAAGATATCCAAAGTGGCAAGTGTGAAAATTGCTAAATTTCTAAATTAGTTTTTAATAGATATTGTGATACGGTAATAAAAATACATTTAACATTCTAATTTAAACAATATTTAATTTTCAGAGGACACATTCTCTATGATTGCTTTCTTACAGTTGCCCTAAGTCCTTGATTTGACTATTTACTTTTGCAGGGGTGATAGGCAGTAATGGTGAGCGCTGGAGACAGCTGCGCCGTTTTTCTCTGATGACATTAAGGAACTTTGGAATGGGTAAAAAAAGCATTGAACACAGAATTCAAGAAGAGGCCCAATTTCTTGTGGAAGAATTTCGAAAGAGCAAAGGTGAGAGCAACATCAAAATATGCACCACTAAAGAAAACATGCTTAGAAGAAAATTGTTCTATAATTGTTAGGGCTAGCGAAACGCACCAAATAATTAGAAGGATGGTATAAGGTGCGTTCGCAGCCCGGGGTCCACCGTGGAGAGATGGAGCCTGCTGCTGAGTAATGACGGACTGTATGGCGGTATAATGTGGATACACACATGGGTTAGCTTCACCCGGTATGAAGGAAGCGAACCTTGTTGTGTCACAAGGCCGTGGTATCGCACAAAGAGCGCAAGCAAGGAGTCACAGAACTCTGTCCCAAGACAAAGGGAAAGGGTTCTTCTAGACCTCTTGCGCTCGACACCGCAACTGGGGTGTCAGAGATAAACAGAAATAATAATTTAATGCAGAAGAGTGCGTGCAGTGCTGCTCTGGTGGATGCCACTAACCACCCACACTTGGGCCAGGAAAGCGCTCTATTAGTGCACGGTGCCGCATTGGCGGTCACTGCTATCAGAAGCTGTATCATGTGCTAGCTGTGCGGAATAGCACTGTCAGGTGCTAGGTAGCTTCCACCATTCGAGAGCAGTCAACAACATCAGAGATGGGAATGATTTGGAGCTTTCATCCATCGACAGGCATACATCCACACACACACGTTACTAAGTTTATACTAGCGCATGGCCGTGCAGCCATGCGAACCTTTTATAGCGGAAGCTCTCCAGGACCTCCCTAGTTGTCCAATAGGAGCTGTTACAGGACCTAAGCATGTGAGTCCCAACCTCCAATGAGAGGTCGATCCTTGGGCATGCTCAGAAGAAGAAAAGCAGGACTTTGTCCCAGGGACGCCTGCTCGCCGCTGATCAACACTGGTTACAATGGCTGAGCCTGGAAGGACAGGAGTAACCAGCTGCACAGTATCAGCTTCAGCCAGACACTGGGACCGACATCTCTACTGAGCAGGCTCTACAGCAGCTGGAGGAGATTGGGAGACCGCAGCGGACATGGTTCGAGATTCCCCGTGCAGCGGCGGGAATCCGACACCTAACAATAATAGATATAATATGTTAAAAAGTATTTATATTTTTATATGACAATTCAAGTAAAAAAACTTGAAATAGTTTCCAGATACCCTACTAAAGCAGATTTAACAATCTGATACACCCTATTGTCTATAGCTCACTTATTAGATTTGCTGTGTAGACTGGGACAGAATGAGCAGAGCCAACTTATTATAATTAGTAGTGTTGAGCATTCCGATACCGCAAGTATTGGGTATCGGCCGATACTTGCGGTATCGGAAGGCCGATACTTGCGGTATCGGAATTCCGATACCGAGATCCGATATTTTTGTGATATCGGGTATCGGTATCGGATCAACAGGGAAGTGTAAAATAAAGAATTAAAATAAAAAAAATTGATATGCTCACCTCTCCGGCGGCCCCTGGACATCATGCGGCTAACCGGGTGGCTTCTTTGTTTAAAATACGCGCCTTTAGGACCTGGGAATGACGTCCCGGGTTCTGATTGGTCGCGTGCCGCCCATGTGACCGGCACGCGACCAATCAGAAGCCGTGACGTCATTTGCAGGTCCTCAAATCCTAGAATTAGGAGTTTTTGTGAATGAGAATGACGTCGCGGCTTCTGATTGGTCGCGTGCCGGTCACATGGGCGGCACGCGACCAATCAGAACCCGGGACGTCATTCCCAGGTCCTAAAGGCGCGTATTTTAAACAAAGAAGCCACCCGGTTAGCCGCATGATGTCCAGGGGCCGCCGGAGAGGTGAGCATATCAATTTTTTTATTTTAATTCTTTATTTTACACTTCCCTATGGATCCCAGGGCCTGAAGGAGAGTTTCCTCTCCTTCAGACCCTGGGAACCATGAGAATACCTTCCGATACTTGATGTCCCATTGACTTGTATTGGTATCGGATATCGGTATCGGCGATATCCGATATTTTTCGGGTATCGGCCGATACTATCCGATACCAATACTTTCAAGTATCGGACGGTATCGCTCAACACTAATAATTAGAGAGTGAGTGGGTTGACAGCTATATTTTAACAGAATCTGCATAAGGTAAGATAGAGACAGGATACACACAGAAAAAACTCGACATACAGCTCTTCTGCTACTATCTACTTTCTAGAAGAGGAACCTTTACTCCATCATTTTCTGCAAATTGGAATATTTTGGTACCATTCTGTAATGTTCTGTTCATGGCAGCCATCACACACCCTGCTGCAAGTCCTCAAAAACTAGAACAAAATAAAGTCCTAAATATAATTGCCTCTTCTCCCATGACAGCCCAACCATTGGATCCAACGTTCTTCTTTGCCAAAGCGGTCTCTAATGTCATCTGTTCAGTGGTATTTGGAGATCGATTTGAATATGAGGACAAAGAATTTCTGAAGATTTTAGGCCTCCTGAATGAAATTTTTAAAGGTGTTAGCTCTGTTTGGGGACAGGTAAGGAAGGATTTACTTCCAGTCCTGAAAGATGTTAATGGAAACCTCTACAAGCTATGACTTTACTACTTTAATTTCTTTCAGATGTACAATGTCTACCCAAAAATTGTAGCAAAGATGCCTGGGCCTCATCATAAACTTTTTAATGCCACTGATGGCATTCAGGAAGTTATTGCAAAACATGTGGAAATGCATAAGGAAACTTTAGACCCCAATGATCCTCGGGATTTTATTGACTGTTTCCTTATTAAGATGGAACAGGTAAGGTCATTCCATAGATTGTACTTAGGAACCTGGGAGAGGGAGCACTGGATGGGCACATGGCCAAAGTCCTGGATTATAAAGTGTTTATGTGGGGAGTGTGGAAAGAGCACCAAGAATTCTCCTAACCTTGACCAAGATATCGATATACAAAATATTGCCCAGGATAATGCCGAATCTAACCTTGACAATTGGGCACATTACTTGGTCTAAACTATATGAAGGCTACACCAGTGTGGTAAACTTGATTTTTTCTTTTTTCTTTTTTGCACCACGTAATGAAAATCACAGATAACCAACAGTGAAAATCCATATTAAATCATTAAATTTATAAATGATTTTTTTCTACAGCCCATAATTCTAATATGACGACATTAGCAGCGTTCAGAGTAACCTGTAAATGATAATTACAGTCATATTAATCGGAACAAATTTCTCCAATTACAACAAAATAACAAACGCATCAATTTATTTTTGAATACAGGGAAATAAGTTTTAAGAGCTTGATCATGAACTTCTGGATGGTTGTCAACCTTGAGCTATGCACGGGTAGACTGATAATATTGTCCAATATATGTCTCCATAAATTTTTTTGCCCATGATGTCTCCAGTGTGGATCATTGCCTAAAAAAATCCAACACCTTTGATCAATGTTTTGAATGATGATAACAAATATTCATAGGGTGATTGTCGGTTGAAATTAATGATCACCCGTTTCACCAAAACCAGCCCACAATCATTAGTTATGGTCAAATTTGGCCATTTTGTTCAAGTTTTATCTAATATGAATGGGCTCTCCAACATTATAGATTTCTCAAGAAATTGTTTTTATAGTCATCTATTGTTTAAGATTTATATTTGTTTCCACAGGAAAAAGGCAAACCTGATACTGAGTTTCACATGGAAGCCATTGTCAATACTGCATTTGATTTGTTTGGCGCTGGGACAGAAACTGTCAGCACAACGCTGCGTTATGGACTGATGATTCTTCTCAAGCATCCAGATGTTGAAGGTTAGTAAAGTCCTTGAGATACTAACCAGTATAGATGTGCAGACCATTTCTAAAGCTCGCACTGAAATCCCAAAATTTTTCAGGTTGGAACTGGACTTCCTTAAGGGCGTCTGGGGGAGTTTTGCGTAGGTACGCACAAGGTCGCTGGGCATGCCATAACATTATAATTCCTTGACCTTTTGTGTGCTTGCACAGAGCCCTCCCAGCATTAGACACCCGGGAATTTCAGTGCTGGCATAGGTGATCTGAAGATGCCTTGAGAACCAGATATGTGTGACAAGGAGGGACGAGAAAGGTGAATACAATGATTTTTTTTTGGTTTAACATTTTGATGGTTTTTTATAGAAAAATTAGTAGAACTTTTAGTAGTACCTTTTGCTAGAATATTGGTAGCCAGTAGCCTGTTCATTCATATCTGTTGTACACTTTGAAATGCACTGGTTGATGTTCTCAAAATTGACTCAAGCTTGCACAAAAAAAGTAATTTATTCAGCCAAAACTGGGCACTTTTACAGTAATTGATGACCTCGCCACATGCCAATGTTCCTACTGGAAGTGTGACTCAAGAGGAAGGTTGCCATGGCCTTTAATTAGTTCAAATAACCGTTAAGTTTATACCCCAAATTTCTTCCATCATTACAGAACGAATCCATCAAGAGATTGACAAAGTGATCGGAAGGGACAGGGCTCCAAATGTGGAGGATCGTCCTCATATGCCCTATATGGATGCAGTAATCCATGAGATTCAAAGATACGTTGATCTCATACCAATGGGAATCCCCCGTAAAGTGATCCGAGACTTGAAGTTTAGAGATTTTCTTATTCCACAGGTAAAATGGTGCTGTTCTCTGTGCTCAGTAATAGATGCTTGTCGATGTGGATAAGGAATAACTACAATACATCTCAATAGTTTTAGGATATTAAATAGAGATGAATAGATGTTTGTGATAGTCACTGTTTATGTAACTGGATTGTTATTTCTAGGGTACAACCATCTACCCAGTGCTCAGTTCTGTTCTACGAGATCCGAAACAGTTTAAATACCCGAATCAGTTCAATCCGGGACATTTCTTGGATGATACCGGCAAATTCATTCGGAATGATGGATTCATGCCATTCTCATCAGGTAAGGGCATGATATTAGAGTGTTAAGCAACAATGGTGAGGCTTGAATTAATCATCATGAACTTTAAAGTTGTTGAGGGTAGTACTATTAATTTAGGGTGGATTAAGGCCGGGTTCACATTAGCGTTTGAGTCCGCAGCGTGGTGCTGCGGACTTTTTTCCTTAGCGCTGCATGTGTCCTGCATTCCTATCTTTAACATTTGGTACACGGATGCATCCGCATACAACGCATGTCCCTGTGTACCCAAAGATAAAGTTAGGTATGCAGGACGCATGCAGAAGTAGGTGAAGTTTAATGAAAAAAGTCAGCAGCACCATGCTGCGAACTCAATTGCATATGTGAACTTAACTGTTATGATCCGGTAACCTTGGAGCAGCATGAAAACTTTCACTGGAGTAGGTGGTAACTATACTGACCGCAAATCCTGATCTTAACACCGCAACTAGAAGTAGCCGTGGGGTGTACCTAACAAACCCTAGACACCTCGTCACAGCCAGAGGACTAAATATCCCTATAGATGGAAATAGGAATTCTACCTTGCCTCAGAGCAGAACCCCAAAGGATAGGCAGCCCCCCACAAATATTGGCTGTGAGTAGGAGAGGAAAGACACACACAGGTAGAAAACAGGATTTAGCAAAAGAGGCCACTCTAGCTAAAATAGGAAAGGATAGGACAGAGTACTGTGTGGTCAGTATTAAAACCCTTCCAAAAATATCCACAGCAGATTATACAAAAATTCCTCCATCTAACTAAAGACGTGGAACGTATATCTGCAGCTCCAGAGAATCCTACACTCAGAGCAGGAATACAATAAAAAAACAAGCACACAGCTTGTGTGCCATAGAAAAAGAAACAGACACTTATCTTTGCTGAATTGGCAGCTAAGCAGGAGAAGCCAGGCAGAGGTCCAACACTTCCCAAGAAACATTGACAACTGGCAAGGACTAATGAGTCCTGCAAACATAAATACTCCAGTCAGAATTGCAATAAGCAGATACACCTGTCCAGGACTGAAGCCCAGGGACAACTGCATTACCACCTACAACCACCGGAGGGAGCCCAAAAGCAGAATTCACAACAGTACCACCCCCCCCTTGAGAAGGGGTCACCGAACCCTCACCAGAGCCCCCAGGCCGATCAGGATGAGCCAGATGAAAGGCACGAACCAAATCAGCGGCATGGACATCAGAGGCAAAAACCCAAGAATTATCCTCCTGGCCATAACCCTTCCATTTGACAAGGTACTGAAGCTTCCGCCTCGAAAAATGGGAATCCAAAATCATCTCAACAACATATTCCAACTCCCCATCAACCAACACAGGGGTCGGAGGATCAACAGAGGGAACAACGGGCTCCACATATTTCCGCAATAAAAATCTATGGAAGACATTATGGATCGCAAAAGAGGCCGGAAGCGCCAGTCGAAAAGACACCGGATTAATAATCTCAGAAATCCTATAAGGACCAATAAACCGAGGCTTAAACTTAGGAGAAGAAACCTTCATAGGAACATGACGGGAAGACAACCAGACAAGATCCCCAACCCGAAGCCGGGAACCAACACACCGACGACGGTTAGCAAAACATTGAGCCTCCTCCTGAGACAACACAAAATTGTCCACCACATGAGCCCAAATCTGCTGCAACCTGTCAACCACAGAATCCACACCAGATCAGTCAGAAGGCTCAACCTGCCCAGAAGAAAAATGAGGATGAAAACCAAAATTACAAAAGAAAGGCGAAACCAAAGTAGCCGAACTAGCCCGATTATTAAGGGCAAACTCGGCCAATGGCAAGAAAGCCACCCAATCATCCTGATCAGCAGACACAAAGCATCTCAAATAAGTCTCCAAAGTCTGATTAGTTCGCTCGGTCTGACCATTTGTCTGAGGATGAAATGCAGAAGAAAAAGACAAATCAATGCCCAGCCTAGCACAAAAGGCCCGCCAAAACCTAGATACAATCTAGGAACCTCTGTCGGACACAATATTCTCCGGAATACCATGCAAACGGACCACATGCTGAAAAAACAATGGAACCAAATCCGAAGAGGAAGGCAATTTAGGCAAAGGCACTAAATGAACCATCTTAGAGAACCGGTCACAAACAACCCAGATAACCGACATCCTCTGGGAAACCGGAAGATCAGAAATAAAATCCATAGAAATATGAGTCCAGGGCCTCTCAGTGACCGGCAATGGCAAAAGCAACCCACTAGCACGGGAACAACAAGGCTTGGCCTGCGCACAAGTCCCACAGACTGCACAAAAGAACACACATCACGCGACAAAGAAGGCCACCAAAAGGACCTACCAACCAAGTCTCTGGTACCAAAAATGCCAGGATGACCGGCCAACACGGAACAGTGAACCTCAGAAATCACTCTACTAGTCCATCTGTCAGGAACAAACAGTTTCCCCACAGGACAGCGGTCAGGTTTGTCAGCCTGAAATTCCTGAAGAGCCCGTCGTAAATCAGGGGAAATGGCAGAAAGGACCACCCCTTCTTTCAGAATACCGACCGGTTCTAAGACCTCAGGAGAATCAGGCAAAAAACTCCTAGAGAGGGCATCAGCCTTAACGTTCTTAGAACCCGGAAGGTACGAGACCACGAAATCAAAACGGGAAAAAAACAAGGACCATCGAGCCTGTCTAGGATTCAGCCATTTGGCAGACTCGAGGTAAATCAAATTCTTATGATCGGTCAAGACCACAATACGATCCTTAGCTCCCTCAAGCCAATGTCGCCACTCCTCAAACGCCCACTTCATAGCCAACAACTCCCGATTGCTGACATCATAATTGCGTTCAGCAGGCGAAAACTTACAGGAAAAGAAGGCACACGGTTTCATTAAGGAACCAACAGGATCCCTCTGAGACAAAACGGCCCCTGCCCCAATCTCAGAAGTGTCAACCTCAACCTGAAATGGAAGAGAAACATCCAGTTGGCGCAACACCGGAGCAGAAGTAAATCGACGCTTAAGCTCCTGAAAGGCAGAGACAGCCGCAGAGGACCAATTCTCCACATCAGCTCCTTTCTTCGCCAAATCGGTCAAGAGTGTAACCACGCTGGAAAAATTAGCAATGAAACGGCGATAAAAATTTGCAATACCCAAAAATTTCTGAAGGCTCTTCATGGATGTGGGCTGAATCCAATCATGAATGGCCTGAACCTCAACCGGATCCATCTCTATAGACGAGGGAGAAAAAATAAAGCCCAAAAAAGAAACCTTCTGCACCCCAAAGAGACACTTAGACCCTTTCACAAACAGGGCATTGTCACGAAGGATCTGAAATACCATCCTGACCTGTTCCACATGAGACTCCCAATCATCGGAAAAAATCAAAATATCGTCCAAATATACAATCAAGAACTTATCAATATAAGTCCGGAAAATATCATGCATGAAGGACTGAAAAACAGATGGAGCATTAGTGAGCCCGAATGGCATCACAAGGTATTCAAAATGGCCTTTGGGCGTGTTAAACGCAGTTTTCCATTCATCACCCTGCTTAATATGAACAGGATTATATGCCCCCCGAAGGTCAATCTTCGTAAACCAACTAGCTCTCTTAATCCTAGCAAACAAATCGGTAAGCAAAGGTAAAGGGTATTGAAACTTGACCGTGATTTTATTCAAGAGGCGATAATCAATACAGGGTCTCAAGGAACCATCATTTTTAGCAACAAAAAAGAACCCCGCTCCCAACGGTGGAGAAGATGGCCGAATATGCCCTTTCTCCAAAGACTCCTTAATATAGCTCCGCATGGCAGTATGTTCAGGCACAGACAGGTTGAAAAGTCGACCTTTAGGAAACTTACATCCTGGAATCAAGTCAATAGCACAATCGCAGTCCCTGTGCAGTGGAAGGAAACTGGACTTGGGCTCATCGAATACATCCTGAAAATCAGACAAAAACTCTGGAATTTCAGAAGAGGAAGAAGAGGAGATTGACATCAAAGGAACATCATTATGAACCCCCTGACAACCTCAACTAGTCACAGACATGGACTTCCAATCCAACACAGGATTATGTACCTGCAACCATGGAAAACCCAGCACGATAGCATCATGCAAATTATGCAACACCAGAAATCGACAATCTTCCTGATGGGATGGCGCCATGCGCATGGTCACCTGTGCCCAAAACTGGGGCTTATTTTTAGCCAAGGGTGTAGCATCAATGCCCCTTAAAGGAATAGGGTTCTGCAAAGGCTGCAAGGGAAAACCACAACGCCTGGCAAACTCAAAGTCCATTAAGTTCAAGGCGGCGCCTGAATCCACAAACGCCATGACAGAAAATGATGACAATGAGCAGATCAAGGACACAGATAACAGAAATTTAGGTTGTACAGTACTGATGGTAAATGAACTAGCGATCCTCTTTGTCCGCTTAGGGAAGACTGAAATGACATGAGAAGCATCGCCACAATAGTAACACAACCTATTCTGACGTCAAAATTCTGTCTAGAATGGAACGACAAGGATTCAATCACACTGCATTGGCTCAGGAATCTGCTCTGAGGACAACGCCACAGCGCGCACAGTTCTGCGCTCTCGCAAGCGCCGGTCAATCTGAATGGCCAGAGACATAGAATCACTCAGACCGATAGGCGTTGGAAACCCCACCATAACATCTTTAACGGATTCAGAAAGACCCTTTCTGAAAATTGCCGCCAAAGCATCATTATTCCATTTAGTTAACACAGACAATTTTCTGAATTTCTGACAATACAATTCTGCCGCCTCTTGACCCTGAGACAGGGCCAACAAGGTCTTCTCAGCTTGATCCACAGAATTAGGTTCATCATATAATAAACCTAAAGCCTGAAAAAAGGAGTCTACATTAAGCAAAGTCGGATTCCCAGATTCCAGGAAAAACACCCAATCCTGCGGGTCGCCACGCAGCAGGGAGATGACGATTTTAACCTGCTGGATGGAATCACCAGAGGATCGAGGTCTCAAAGCAAAAAACAGTTTACAGTTGTTTTTAAAACTCAAAAATTTGAACCTGTCACCAAAAAACAAATCAGGAGTAGGAATCTTGGGTTCTAAAACAGGGGTCTGAACAATATAATCAGAAATACCCTGTACCCTAGCAGCAAGCTGGTCTACACGAGAAGCCAACTCCTGAACATCCATGCCAGCCACAAGTCTACTCAGCCACCCAGAGATAAAGAGGGAAGAGAAGATAAAGCAGACTGAAGAAAAAAAAATGGCTCAACACCTTTCTTCCCTTCTTCTGAGATGCATTTAACTCATTATTGGCCAGTTGTACTGTTATGATCCGGTGACCTTGGAGCAGCATGAAAACTTTCACTGGAGTAGGTGGTAACTATACTGACCGCAAATCCTGATCTTAACACCGCAACTAGAAGTAGCCGTGGGGTGTACCTAACAAACCCTAGACACCTCGTCACAGCCGGAGGACTAAATACCCCTATAGATGGAAATAGGAATTCTACCTTGCCTCAGAGCAGAGCCCCAAAGGATAGGCAGCCCCCCACAAATATTGGCTGTGAGTAGGAGAGGAAAGACACACACAGGTAGAAAACAGGATTTAGCAAAAGAGGCCACTCTAGCTAAAATAGGAAAGGATAGGACAGAGTACTGTGTGTTCAGTATTAAAACCCTTCCAAAAATATCCACAGCAGATTATACAAAAATTCCTCCATCTAACTAAAGGCGTGGAACGTATATCTGCAACTCCAGAGAATCCTACACTCAGAGCAGGAATACAATCAAAAAACAAGCACACAGCTTGTGTGTGCCATAGAATAAGAAACAGACACTTATTTTTGCTGAATTGGCAGCTAAGCAGGAGAAGCCAGACAGAGGTCCAACACTTCCCAAGAAACATTGACAACTGGCAAGGACTAATGAGTCCTGTAAACCTAAATACCCCAGTCAGAATTGCAATCAGCAGATACACCTGTCCAGGACTGGAGCCCAGGGACAACTGCATTACCACCTACAACCACCGGAGGGAGCCCAAAAGCAAAATTCACAACAGTACCCCCCTGTTCGACAAATCGAGAAACTTTTCATTGGTAATAAAGACATGGCTCATACATAGTTTGGCCTTTTCTGTGGTATCATACGGATGCAGAACCTGGACAATAAAGAAACAACACAAAAGAATTGAGGCCTTTGAAATCTAGGGCTGGAAAAATGATGTTATCAATACCATTGATTGCAAGAAAAACAAACACATCAATTTTAGAACAAATCTCTCCATATATGTCACTGAAAGCAAGGATCATCAGGCTACTACTTGCCTACTTTGGACACATCATGCAAATAGAGCAATCACTGGAAAAGAATGGAAGGAACAACGTGAAAAGGAAAATCAGCAACACATTGGCTTGATACTATCAAGAAAACAGTAGAGAAGATCCTGGTGGACCTATCTAGAGAGATAAGCGAATATCTTTTGCTCACTCCTTATTTGGCAAGCTATAGCGCTTATGTGAGGGAGCACCAGGGCTGAGTTGTGGCTGAGAATATCTGTTTACACGTGCCCTGGCCTCCCGCCACATGAAAACAATGTCCCCTTTTCAGCGTACCTTCAGCTACACCTTCTGCACCGTCAGGGTCCCATCTGGGCAGCTGAAGTATTGCTGCTGGCGTTATTACACAAAAGGACACAGAGTCCAGGTCCAACTCAACAATTAAGAATTTACTTGCTTCGCTGCACAGTAGGTCCATTTCAGTTACAGTTATGTCATAAGGTTCCACATAGTATGCATCCTTCACTTTCCCTGTGTCTTCCCTCATTCCTCCCAAGTTGTTCCCGGGACGTACCAACCCATTCGGTACTGCAGCATCCTCCCTGTCTGGTTTAGCTACTTTCATGAGTTCCCCTGTCCGTTTTGACCCAGACATAAGGGCATCTGACCATAAAGTAAGCTGCCACATCTTGGAGTGACCTGTGCCTCTGTTCTGCTGTGACTTCTGCTGTCACTGCTGCTCTCACTTCTGCTGTAACCTTCTGCCACTATCTGGCCCTGGACCAACTGGGCTCTTAACGTGAACGTTGCAGAGTCACTGGGCTGTCCCAGGCTCCAAAGCCCTACAGGATGCCTTGGGATCCCTGGTACTTCTGACTAAAAACAGAAAATGCTCCTGGCTTTCCCTCCTATTAGTTAACTATATACACTATTGTGTTTATGTGTCCCCATCTATTGGGCTAGCTTAAGTACGGCACTTTCCTTACAGCATACATATTTACTCATTACATTATACAGTAGCAGCATTACAACACATACATAACACAAACACGGGCAAGGGGAGCGAGATACATCACGTAGCTTTGGCAGACCCCTTACACTTACTGAACAAGCTGCCGTGGGAAATGTTGGTTGGGCTCTCCATGCATGAGTTGTGACTGTCAGACAGGCGCAACACATGCAGCTGTGGCGCCGAACATCTGATTATTGGGGTATCCAGGTTCCTGCGGCAACTTTTTGGGTTAAAGCTATAGCTTGCGAATAAGGAAGGAGCCGAAGATATTCCCTCATCTCTACTATCTTGGCTTGCACAAGATCTATCTTCCTACAGAAAGTTCATCCATCAAGTTGCGATAAAGGCGAAAACTGTTAAATAAAACAAATAAAATAAATCTAAAGCAACCTAGAGATGCAACCCCTGGCGTTACTCCGCTACTATAGCAAAATTGGTGAAGAATTCTTTAATCTGATAAATTGCTTGAAACCATTTACTGCATTAATATGAATATCTTTCTCTAAAATCCTTTTTTTTTTAAATTTTGCTAACATTCTCCAATTCATCTTATGAAACTTGCATTTAAATCATGAGATTACTAGTCTGGATGATAGTACTTAAAAATGACTTTTATATTAGTATAACTATTGTTAATGGGATAAAATAATCCCTTAAACAAAATTTGATCCTATAATAAATCCTATAGTTTCATTGCAATGCATCTGAAATCATTTTTATTTCGTGAAGTGTGAGAAACATTTTCACTTACAATTGATGAGATCCAATCAAAAATTGTATCAAAATTGCATTATTTCCCAAAAGAAGCTTTGTTCCAATATGACAAACACAAAACAGAAAAATCCCCATCACAACATCCAGCAGTAAAACTAAATGCACCCCTCGTCCTTCTCTTTGAGGGAAACACTAGGAAAAAAGAAAAAGCAGAACATTGCACCCTGTTCGGACTAACCCTAGTCCTGTCCCCGATATCCATTGATCTTTGGCACTGTTGCATTAGCAAGAGATCTAAACCTTGTAATGTTTTGGAGTCAGAAAACGCACCGTTGATTTACTCAAATATTTCTTTACTCTCCAGGAAAACGGATTTGTCTTGGAGAAGGTCTCGCAAGAATGGAGCTTTTTCTGTTTTTCACAACGATTTTACAGAACTTCAGCCTCCGGTCACCTGTGGACATAGCAGAAATAGACTTAACACCATTAATGAGTGGATTTGGAAATGTTCCTCGTTATTACCAGTTAGCCTTCATCCCACGCTGATTCCTTTTACACTATTTACATTTATTTTCGTTTTTTTTGGATTCCTAAGATTGAAATTTGGACTTTTACAAGAATGATATTTTAAAAGTTGACTATTAATCCTAGATGTAGTTAAAAAATGACAAAACTACTGGTATAAAAATGCATAGAGCCCATTAATTAAATGACGTCGCATATTAGATGAAAAGCAAAATATTGACTCTAGAGAGGGATGTTGTACACTTTCTCAGTCATGCTGCTACTAAAATCTTCTCAAGGGTTTATTTAAAGGGCTTGTCCGGAAATTTGTTTTATATTATAGTGTTGTAGACATAGAAAATAAAAACACCCCATTATCTACCCTTCCCAGGTCTAGCAATTCCTCTACGCTGCTGCTCCCAACTTTTATAAAAGCTAAAGTGCATGTGACCCCAACAGCCAATTAGTGAGCTTGAACATCTACATGAGCAGAAATGCTGAGCCCAGTGATTGGCTGCAGTGGTCATATGCATACATGCTCTGTAGTGATTAGTAGTGATGGGCGAACCCCCCGATGTTCGGGATCGGCGGGTTCGCCCGAGTTTTCCTGTAAAGTTCGAATTCGGGACGGAGATGATGTGAACTTGCGTCTGAACCCTGAACTTGGACTGGGGCGGGGGGTGTGTAAAAGAAAGCATAAAATTAATAATAAACATTATAATTATATTTACCTGTCCAATGACACGTCCTCCCGTCTCGCTGTCTCCTAGCCGCGTCTGCTTCCGGGGTCGCGCATTACCTTCCGGCAGTATTCACTGCACTCAGCAGTCTTTGGCTTTTTTCGGCACTGTTCGTGTGGAATCACCCTGATTCCAGTGGTGTATCACTTATTAAGCTGCGTGTAGGTGTTTCATTAAGATTAGTGTTTGATAAGCAGGAGATTATCACTCCAGGAAGGGATGTCTCGCGCCTCCTGTTGTGAATTCTGTTTTCGAACTCCCTCCTGTCGTCATGAATGGTACTTCGGTGAGTTCTGTCCATGGACTCCCTCTGGTGGCTGTGAGTGGAGCTGCTGCTTCTGAAGTTCCTTCCACAGGTGACGTAGTTTATTCTTTGGCTGGCTGTTCTATTTAACTCCACTCAGATCGTTACTCCATGCCAGCTGTCAATGTTCTTGTACTGGTTCAGTTCGCTCTTGGATCTTTCTGGTGACCTGTCTACTCCAGCAGAAGCTAAGTCCCTGCTAGCTAATTATTTGTTCATTGTTTCCTTGTCCAGTTGGCTATCATGATTTTGTCTTGCTTGCTGGAAGCTCTGGGATGCAGAGTGGCACCTCCGCACCGTGAGTCGGTGCGGAGGTCTTTTTGCACACTCTGCGTGGTTTTTTGTGCTGACCGCAAAGATACCTTTTCTATCCTCAGTCTGTTTAGTAAGTCTGGCTTCACTTTGCTGAAACCTGTTTCATCTCTGTGTTTGTGACTTTCATCTTAACTCACAGTCAATATATGTGGGGGCTGCCTTTTCCTTTGGGGAATTTCTCTGAGGCAAGGTAGGCTTTATTTTCTATTTTTAGGGCTAGTTAGCTCTTAGGCTGTGAAGAAGCGTCTAGGTCGTGTTAGGTACGCTCCACGGCTATTTCTAGTTGTGTGACAGGATTAGGGGTTGCGGTCAGCAGAGTTCCCACTTCCCAGAGTTTGTCCTCTGTGAGTTTAACCATCAGGTAGTTCCGGGTACTCTTAACCACAAGGTCCATAACAGTACAACTGGCCCAAAGTATTAATGCATCTCAATAGAGGGATAAGAGAAGTTCTGGGACCATTTTTTTTTCTCTGCGGTGTTTTTTGTCTTTCTTTTCCCCTTAACCTCTGGGTGGTTCAGAACACAGGTGTAGATATGGACATTCAGGGTCTGTCCTCTTGTGTGGACCATCTCACGGCAAGGGTACAAAACATTCAAGATTTTGTGGTTCAGAATCCGATGTTAGAGCCTAGAATTCCAGTTCCTGATTTGTTTTCTGGGGATAGATCTAAATTCCTGAATTTCAAAAATAATTGTAAACTGTTTCTAGCTTTGAAACCCTGCTCCTCTGGTGACCCCTTTCAACAAGTAAGAATCATTATTTCTTTGTTGCGTGGTGACCCTCAAGACTGGGCATTTTCCCTTGCGCCAGGAGATCCTGCATTGCGTGATGTTAATGCATTTTTTCTGGCGCTTGGATTGCTTTATGATGAACCAAATTCAATGGATCAGGCAGAGAAAATCTTGCTGGCTTTGTGTCAGGGTCAGGATGAAGCGGAGGTGTACTGTCAGAAGTTTAGAAAGTGGTCTGTGCTTACTCAGTGGAATGAGTGTGCCCTGGCGGCAATTTTCAGAAAGGGTCTTTCTGAAGCCCTTAAGGATGTCATGGTGGGATTTCCCACGCCTGCTGGTCTGAATGAGTCTATGTCCTTGGCCATTCAGATCGATCGACGCTTGCGTGAGCGCAAAGCTGTGCATTATTTGGCGGTATTCTCTGAGCATAGGCCTGAGCCTATGCAATGTGATAGGACTTTGACCAGAGCGGAACGGCAAGAACACAGACGTCGGAATGGGCTGTGTTTTTACTGTGGTGATTCCACTCATGCTATCTCCGATTGTCCTAAGCGCACTAAGCGGTTCTCTAGGTCTGCCACCATTGGTACGGCACAGTCTAAATTTCTTTTGTCCGTTACTCTAATTTGCTCTCTGTCGTCCTATTCTGTAATGGCATTTGTGGATTCAGGCGCTGCCCTGAATTTGATGGACTTGGAGTTTGCCAGGCGCTGTGGTTTTTTCTTGGAGCCCTTGCAGTATCCTATTCCATTGAGAGGAATTGATGCTACGCCTTTGGCCAAGAATAAGCCTCAATACTGGACTCAATTGATCATGTGCATGGCTCCTGCACATCAGGAGGATATTCGCTTTTTGGTGTTGCATAATCTGCATGATGTGGTCATTTTGGGGTTGCCATGGCTACAGGTCCATAATCCAGTATTGGATTGGAAATCTATGTCTGTGTCCGGCTGGGGTTGTCAGGGGGTACATGGTGATGTTCCATTGCTGTCAATTTCGCCTTCCACTCCTTCTGAAGTCCCTGAGTTTTTGTCAGATTACCGGGATGTATTTGAAGAGCCCAAATCCGGTGCCTTACCTCCTCATAGGGATTGTGATTGTGCTATTAATTTGATTCCTGGTAGTAAGTTTCCTAAGGGCCGACTGTTTAATTTATCTGTGCCAGAGCACTTCGGTATGCGGAGTTATATAAAGGAATCCTTGGAGAAAGGTCATATTCGCCCGTCGTCATCACCGTTGGGAGCAGGGTTCTTTTTTGTGGCCAAGAAGGATGGCTCTTTGAGACCTTGTATTGATTACCGCCTTCTTAATAAGATCACAGTCAAATTTCAGTACCCTTTGCCGCTGCTGTCTGATTTGTTTGCTCGGATTAAGGGGGCTAGTTGGTTCACCAAGATAGATCTTCGAGGGGCGTATAATCTTGTGCGAATTAAACAGGGCGATGAATGGAAAACAGCATTTAATACGCCCGAGGGCCATTTTGAGTACCTGGTTATGCCATTCGGGCTTTCTAATGCTCCATCTGTGTTTCAGTCCTTTATGCATGACATCTTCCGAGAGTACCTGGATAGATTCATGATTGTATATTTGGATGATATTTTGGTCTTTTCGGATGATTGGGAGTCTCATGTGAAGCAGGTCAGAATGGTGTTCCAGGTCCTTCGTGCAAATTCCTTGTTTGTGAAGGGGTCGAAATGTCTCTTTGGGGTTCAGAAGGTTTCATTTTTGGGTTTCATTTTTTCCCCTTCTACTATCGAGATGGACCCTGTTAAAGTTCAGGCCATTTATGATTGGAATCAGCCGACATCTGTGAAGAGCCTGCAGAAATTCCTGGGCTTTGCTAATTTTTACCGTCGCTTCATCGCTAATTTTTCTAGTGTTGTTAAACCATTGACTGATTTGACCAAGAAGGGTGCTGATGTGGTCAATTGGTCCTCGGCGGCTGTAGAGGCTTTTCAGGAGTTGAAGTGTCGTTTTTCTTCTGCCCCTGTGTTGTGCCAGCCAGATGTTTTGCTCCCGTTTCAGGTTGAGGTTGATGCTTCTGAGATTGGAGCAGGGGCTGTTTTGTCGCAAAGAAGTTCTGATGGCTCGGTGATGAAACCATGTGCCTTCTTTTCTAGAAAATTCTCGCCTGCTGAGCGCAATTATGATGTTGGCAATCGAGAGTTGTTGGCCATGAAGTGGGCATTCGAGGAATGGCGACATTGGCTTGAAGGAGCCAAGCATCGCGTGGTGGTCTTGACGGATCACAAGAATTTGACTTATCTCGAGTCTGCCAAACGGTTGAATCCTAGACAGGCTCGATGGTCGCTATTTTTCTCCCGTTTTGATTTTGTGGTTTCGTACCTTCCGGGCTCTAAGAATGTGAAGGCTGATGCCCTGTCAAGGAGTTTTGTGCCTGACTCTCCGGGTGTTCCTGAGCCGGCGGGTATACTCAAAGAGGGGGTAATTTTGTCTGCCATCTCCCCTGATTTGCGGCGCGTGCTGCAGAAGTTTCAGGCTGATAGACCTGACCGTTGTCCAGCGGAGAAACTGTTTGTCCCTGATAGATGGACTAGTAGAGTTATCTCTGAGGTTCATTGTTCGGTGTTGGCGGGTCATCCTGGAATCTTTGGTACCAGAGATTTGGTGGCTAGATCCTTTTGGTGGCCTTCTTTGTCACGGGATGTGCGTTCTTTTGTGCAGTCCTGTGGGATTTGTGCTCGGGCTAAGCCCTGCTGTTCTCGTGCCAGTGGGTTGCTTTTGCCCTTGCCGGTCCCGAAGAGGCCCTGGATTTTATTTCAGATCTCCCTGTCTCTCAAAGGATGTCGGTCATTTGGGTGGTTTGTGATCGCTTCTCTAAGATGGTCCATTTGGTACCCTTGTCTAAATTGCCTTCCTCCTCTGATTTGGTGCCATTGTTTTTCCAGCATGTGGTTCGTTTGCATGGCATTCCGGAGAACATCGTCTCGGACAGAGGTTCTCAGTTTGTTTTGAGGTTTTGGCGGTCCTTTTGTGCTAAGATGGGCATTGATTTGTCTTTTTCTTCGGCTTTCCATCCTCAGACAAATGGCCAAACCGAACGAACTAATCAGACTTTGGAGACATATCTGAGATGCTTTGTTTCTGCTGATCAGGATGATTGGGTGTCCTTCTTGCCTTTGGCTGAGTTCGCCCTTAATAATCGGGCCAGCTCGGCTACTTTGGTTTCGCCTTTTTTCTGTAATTCTGGTTTCCATCCTCGTTTCTCTTCAGGGCAGGTTGAGCCTTCGGACTGTCCTGGTGTGGATACGGTGGTGGACAGGTTGCAGCAGATTTGGACTCATGTGGTGGACAATTTGACATTGTCCCAGGAGAAGGCTCAACGTTTCGCTAACCGCTGGCATTGTGTTGGTTCCCGACTTCGTGTTGGGGATTTGGTTTGGTTGTCATCTCGTCATGTTCCTATGAAGGTTTCCTCTCCTAAGTTTAAGCCTCGTTTCATTGGGCCATATAAGATTTCTGAAGTTCTTAATCCTGTGTCATTTCGTATGGAACTTCCAGCTTCTTTTGCCATCCATAATGTGTTCCATAGGTCGTTATTGCGGAGATATGTGGCACCTATGGTTCCCTCCGTTGATCCTCCTGCCCCGGTGTTGGTCGAGGGGGAGTTGGAGTATGTGGTGGAGAATAGAGTTGAGCGACCTTGACCTTTTTAGAGTCGAGCCGGGTTTCGCGAAACCCGACTATCTCAAAAGTCGGGTCGAGTGAAATCGGCCGATTATGACGTAAAGTCGGGATCGACCGAAACACGAAACCCAATGCAAGTCAATGGGGCAGCATAGTCGGCAGTGAGTGGGGGCCAGGAAAACACCTAGAGTGCCCATTTTAATGTCAAAACCATCCATTCTTCTTAATGAAGCTTGTCAAGCGTAATTTACCTTATAATAATTGGAAGGCATTTGAAATTGGGGGTCATTTGGCTAAAGTTGTGTGGGGTAGGGCAGGTTCAAGTAATTAGTGGGCCCAGGAAATCTGGACCACATCACGGCAGTGGAGCAGGGAGAGGTAAGTATTTCAACTTTGCAAGTGCTGTGATCCTGAGCAAGCAGGGGGGGCCCACTTGTTGGCATTGGCACTGGCACAGGGCCCCTCAAAATACAGCGGTGTGTTTGCACGGCGGGGGCGCCTCCCACCGGCAGCAACACTTTTGCGTACTATGAGAGGCCCTGTGCCAGTGACGTCGCCAACTAGTATTCCTCCCCCCACCTGATGAAGGAACCTGCACTTTCATCTGCACCTTCCTCTTTGTCCCTGTGTAAGGTGGTATGGTATGCAGGAAGAGCAACCTGACTTTCAGCAGGGTCACAATGTTGTTGTGTAGCATGCACGGGGAATGTTGCGTTATGGGTCAATGTACCAGCAGACTCATCTATCACTGGCTGGGCAATGGGCACGATGAAGTGGAAACACAGATATAGGCCCAAAGAATAAAGTGGGCTAAATGCAGTTCAAAATTGGTAACACAGGAATAACCAGGGGGCATTGCAGTGGAGGACAACTGGAATGAGAGGCTGACACAGAGAGTAGGGCCAAATCAGTAAGTACCGTATATACTCGAGTATAAGCCGAGATTTTCAGCCCAAATTTTTGGGCTGAAAGTGCCCCTCTCGGCTTATACTCGAGTCAATGTGGGTGGCAGGGTCGGTGGGTGAGGGCGCTGAGGTATACTTACCTAGTCCCAGCGATCCTCGCGCTGTCCCTGCCGTCCCACGGGCTTCTGTGCTGCAGCTTCTTCCCCTCTTCAGCGGTTACGTGGGACCGCTCATTAGAGACATGAATAAGCGGCTCCACCTCCCATAGGCGCGGAGCCGCCTATTCATTCCTCTAATCAGCGGTGCCGGTGACCGCTGACAGGAAGAGCTGCTTCACCGAAGACCAGGCAGAGGGACAGCGCGAGGATCGCCAGGACTAGGTAAGTATAGCATATTCACCTGTCCTCGTTCCAGCCACCGGGCGCCGCTCCATCTTCCCGGCCGGCGCCTCCATCTTCCCGGCGTCTGCGCTCTGACTGTTCAGGCAGAGGGCGCGATGACGCATATAGTGTGCGCGGCGCCCTCTGCCTGATCAGTCAGAGCAGAGACGCCGGGAAGATGGAGGCGCCGGAACGAGACGCCGGGAGCTGCAATCAAGGGAGGTGAGTATGTGGGGTTTTTTTTTATTGCAGCAGCGGCGGCAGAGATTTCTATGGGGCACAATGAACGGTGCAGAGCACCGTATATGGCACAGCAATGGGGCACAATGAACGGTGCAAAGCACCGTATATGGCACAGCAATGGGGCACAATGAACGGTGCAGAGCACCGTATATGGCACAGCAATGGGGCACAATGAACGGTGC
Organism: Ranitomeya imitator; assembly: GCF_032444005.1. NCBI lineage: Eukaryota > Metazoa > Chordata > Amphibia > Anura > Dendrobatidae > Ranitomeya > Ranitomeya imitator. The sequence goes on from NC_091283.1 coordinate 51,916,132, forward strand.
AGAGCACCGTATATGGCACAGCAATGGGGCACAATGAACGGTGCAGAGCACCGTATATGGCACAGCAATTAGGCACAATGAACGGTGCAGAGCACCGTATATGGGCACAGATATGGGGCACAATGAACGGTGCAGAGCACCGTATATGGCACAGCAATGGGGCACAATGAACGGAGCAGAGCACCGTATAGGGGCACAGATATGGGGCACAATGAACGGTGCAGAGCACCGTATATGGCACAGCAATGGGGCACAATGAACGGTGCAGAGCACTGTATATGGCACAGCAATGGGGCACAATGAACGGTGCAGAGCACCGTATATGGCACAGCAATGGGGCACAATGAACGGTGCAGAGCACCGTATATGGCACAGCAATGGGGCACAATGAACGGTGCAGAGCACTGTATATGGCACAGCAATGGGGCACAATGAACGGTGCAGAGCACCGTATATGGCACAGCAATGGGGCACAATGAACGGTGCAGAGCACCGTATATGGCACAGCAATGGGGCACAATGAACGGTGCAGAGCACCGTATATGGCACAGCAATGGGGCACAGTGAACGGTGCAGAGCACTGTATATGGCACAGCAATGGGGCACAATGAACGGTGCAGAGCACCGTATATGGCACAGCTATGGGGCACAATGAACGGTGCAGAGCACTATATGGGGCACAGCTATGGGGAAATAATGAACGGTGTAGAGCACTATATGGCACAGCTATGGGGAAATAATGATCTATTTTTATTTTTGAAATTCACCGGTAAATGCTGCATTTCTACCCTAGGCTTATACTCGAGTCAATAAGTTTTCCCAGTTTTTTGTGGCAAAATTAGGGGGGTCGGCTTATACTTGGGTCGGCTTATACTCGAGTATATACGGTAGTCGAAATGCAGTTCAAAATTGGCAACCGTAGTAAACAGGCGGCACAGCTTTGTTCAGTGGAGGAGAACAGCAAGGAGTGGCAGACACCGATAGTAGGCCCCAACCCAACTAGTAGGCCAAATGCAGTCTAACATTAACAACTACTTAACGAGAGCCTGAAAATGGAATTTCAGGACAGGAAACCAGGAGAACAGCAAGGAGTGGCAGACACCGATAGTAGGCCCCAAACCAACTAGTACGCCAAATGCAGTTGTTCCATTTAACCACAATTTAATGAGAGCCTGAAGATAGAAGCTCAGGAAAGGCAACCTGGGGAACACCTTGGAGTGTAACACACCATCTCTCTCCACCCCATACCCATTTTGTAGGCCTAATGCAGTGTACTTTTCTACAACTACTAAACGAGAGTCGGAAGACCGAAGCAATGGCAAGGAAACCTGGGGAACACCTTGGAGTGTAACACACCATCTCTCTCCACCCCATACCCAATTTGTAGGCCTAATGCAGTGTAGTTTCCAAGAACTACTAAACGAGAGTCGGAAGACCGAAGCAATGGCAAGGAAACCTGGGGAACACCTTGGAGTGTAACACACCATCTCTCTCCACCCCATACCCAATTTGTAGGCCTAATGCAGTGTAGTTTCCAAGAACTACTAAACGAGAGCCGGAAGATCGAAGCTCAGGAAAGGCAACCTGGGGAACACCTTGGAGTGTAACACACCCTCTCTCTACACCCCATACCCAATTTGAAGGCCTAATGCAGTGTAGTTTCCAAGAACTACTAAACGAGAGCCGGAAGATCGAAGCTCAGGAAAGGCAACCTGGGGAACACCTTGGAGTGGAACACACCCTCTCTCTACACCCCATACCCAATTTGAAGGCCTAATGCAGCGTAGTTTCCAACAACTACTAAACGAGAGCCGGAAGATCGAAGCTCAGGAAAGGCAACCTGGGGAACACCTTGGAGTGTAACAAACCCTCTCTCTACACCCCATACCCAATTTGTAGGCCTAATGCAGCGTAGTTTCCGACAACTACTAAACGAGAGCATGAAGATCGAAGCTCAGGAAAGGCAACCTGGGGAACACCTTGGAGTGTAACACACCCTCTCTCTACACCCCATACCCAATTTGAAGGCCTAATGCAGTGTAGTTTCCAAGAACTACTAAACGAGAGCCGGAAGATCGAAGCTCAGGAAAGGCAACCTGGGGAACACCTTGGAGTGTAACGCACCCTCTCTCTACACCCCATACCCAATTTGAAGGCCTAATGCAGTGTAGTTTCCAAGAACTACTAAACGAGAGCCGGAAGATCGAAGCTCAGGAAAGGCAACCTGGGGAACACCTTGGAGTGTAACACACCCTCTTGCTACACCCCATACCCAATTTGAAGGCCTAATGCAGTGTAGTTTCCAACAACTACTAAACGAGAGCTGGAAGATCGAAGCTCAGGAAAGGCAACCTGGGGAACACCTTGGAGTGTAACAAACCCTCTCTCTACACCCCATACCCAATTTGTAGGCCTAATGCAGCGTAGTTTCCGACAACTACTAAACGAGAGCATGAAGATCGAAGCTCAGGAAAGGCAACCTGGGGAACACCTTGGAGTGTAACACACCCTCTCTCTACACCCCATACCCAATTTGAAGGCCTAATGCAGTGTAGTTTCCAAGAACTACTAAACGAGAGCCGGAAGATCGAAGCTCAGGAAAGTCAACCTGGGGAACACCTTGGAGTGGAACACACCATCTCTCTACACCCCATACCCAATTTGAAGGCCTAATGCAGCGTAGTTTCCAACAACTACTAAACGAGAGCCGGAAGATCGAAGCTCAGGAAAGGCAACCTGGGGAACACCTTGGAGTGGAACACACCATCTCTCTACACCCCATACCCAATTTGAAGGCCTAATGCAGCGTAGTTTCCAACAACTACTAAACGAGAGCCGGAAGATCGAAGCTCAGGAAAGGCAACCTGGGGAACACCTTGGAGTGTAACACAACGTCTCTCTACACCACGGAAGGGCTGATTCTTAGGAAGGAAGGCTGTTGGAAATAAGCATTGCGCGTCCGAGGGTGATTATATTCTTATTAGGTATATACTCACCCTCGGACGCGCCCTGCTTCTTTATTTGGAATGAATGTTTATTTGCACTGTGGTGTTGACTTTCTCTATTATTTTGGTAATTAATGATTTTATTATTTTCATTGTTTTGAATCTTCTCGGCAATAATATAAAGAAGACGCGACAGGACAACACTCGGTGGATGCCATATGTGTGTTTTCAATTTAAAAAACCTTTCAGTTAACTACTTGCAGGAGAAAGTAATTGTAGCTGGTGGCCATTTTTAGTACTGTACCAGATTTTAGTTGTGTGTTTGTTTTTAATGTTAAAATGTCTGCATTTGATATCTCACCAGTATTTTCTTTTTTATAAGCAAAATACTTTTTTTTTTATTTTATGATGTTGGTTCAAGGGGTACACGGGCAGCAGTAGACAGGTCAGTGGAGGCCTAGTGGAAGGAGGGACCGCAGACAGGCTTCGAAGCCCTAACATAATAAATTGGGCTGCCTGTAGGCAATTTAAAATTGGTTCCAGGGGAACACGGGCAGCAGTAGACAGGTCAGTGGAGGCCTAGAGGAAGGAGGGACCGCAGATGCGCCAATGTTTCCCCCATACCAAATTTGTAGGCCTAATGCAGTGTAGTTTCCAACAACTACTAAACGAGAGCCGGAATATCGAAGCTCAGGAAAGGCAACCTGGGGAACACCTTGGAGTGTAACACACCCTCTCTCTACACCCCATACCCAATTTGAAGGCCTAATGCAGTGTAGTTTCCAAGAACTACTAAACGAGAGCCGGAAGATCGAAGCTCAGGAAAGGCAACCTGGGGAACACCTTGGAGTGTAACACACCCTCTCTCTACACCCCATACCCAATTTGAAGGCCTAATGCAGCGTAGTTTCCAACAACTACTAAACGAGAGCCGGAAGATCGAAGCTCAGGAAAGGCAACCTGGGGAACACCTTGGAGTGTAACAAACCCTCTCTCTACACCCCATACCCAATTTGTAGGCCTAATGCAGCGTAGTTTCCGACAACTACTAAACGAGAGCATGAAGATGGAAGCTCAGGAAAGGCAACCTGGGGAACACCTTGGAGTGTAACACAACGTCTCTCTACACCACGGAAGGGCTGATTCTTAGGAAGGAAGGCTGTTGGAAATAAGCATTGCGCGTCCGAGGGTGATTATATTCTTATTAGGTATATACTCACCCTCGGACGCGCCCTGCTTCTTTATTTGGAATGAATGTTTATTTGCAATGTGGTGTTGACTTTCTCTATTATTTTGGTAATTAATAATTTTATTATTTTCATTGTTTTGCATCTTCTCGGCAATAATATAAAGAAGACGCGACAGGACAACACTCGGTGGATGCCATATGTGTGTTTTCAATTTAAAAAACCTTTCAGTTAACTACTTGCAGGAGAAAGTAATTGTAGCTGGTGGCCATTTTTAGTACTGTACCAGATTTTAGTTGTGTGTTTGTTTTTAATGTTAAAATGTCTGCATTTGATATCTCACCAGTATTTTCTTTTTTATAAGCAAAATACTTTTTTTTTTATTTTATGATGTTGGTTCAAGGGGTACACGGGCAGCAGTAGACAGGTCAGTGGAGGCCTAGTGGAAGGAGGGACCGCAGACAGGCTTCGAAGCCCTAACATAATAAATTGGGCTGCCTGTAGGCAATTTAAAATTGGTTCCAGGGGAACACGGGCAGCAGTAGACATATCAGTGGAGGCCTAGAGGAAGGAGGGACCGCAGATGCGCCAATGTTTCCCCCATACCAAATTTGTAGGCCTAATGCAGTGTAGTTTCCAACAACTACTAAACGAGAGCCGGAATATCGAAGCTCAGGAAAGGCAACCTGGGGAACACCTTGGAGTGTAACACACCCTCTCTCTACACCCCATACCCAATTTGAAGGCCTAATGCAGTGTAGTTTCCAAGAACTACTAAACGAGAGCCGGAAGATCGAAGCTCAGGAAAGGCAACCTGGGGAACACCTTGGAGTGTAACACACCCTCTCTCTACACCCCATACCCAATTTGAAGGCCTAATGCAGCGTAGTTTCCAACAACTACTAAACGAGAGCCGGAAGATCGAAGCTCAGGAAAGGCAACCTGGGGAACACCTTGGAGTGTAACAAACCCTCTCTCTACACCCCATACCCAATTTGTAGGCCTAATGCAGCGTAGTTTCCGACAACTACTAAACGAGAGCATGAAGATGGAAGCTCAGGAAAGGCAACCTGGGGAACACCTTGGAGTGTAACACACCCTCTCTCTACACCCCATACCCAATTTGAAGGCCTAATGCAGTGTAGTTTCCAAGAACTACTAAACGAGAGCCGGAAGATCGAAGCTCAGGAAAGGCAACCTGGGGAACACCTTGGAGTGGAACACACCATCTCTCTACACCCCATACCCAATTTGAAGGCCTAATGCAGCGTAGTTTCCAACAACTACTAAACGAGAGCCGGAAGATCGAAGCTCAGGAAAGGCAACCTGGGGAACACCTTGGAGTGTAACACAACGTCTCTCTACACCACGGAAGGGCTGATTCTTAGGAAGGAAGGCTGTTGGAAATAAGCATTGCGCGTCCGAGGGTGATTATATTCTTATTAGGTATATACTCACCCTCGGACGCGCCCTGCTTCTTTATTTGGAATGAATGTTTATTTGCAATGTGGTGTTGACTTTCTCTATTATTTTGGTAATTAATGATTTTATTATTTTCATTGTTTTGCATCTTCTCGGCAATAATATAAAGAAGACGCGACAGGACAACACTCGGTGGATGCCATATGTGTGTTTTCAATTTAAAAAACCTTTCAGTTAACTACTTGCAGGAGAAAGTAATTGTAGCTGGTGGCCATTTTTAGTACTGTACCAGATTTTAGTTGTGTGTTTGTTTTTAATGTTAAAATGTCTGCATTTGATATCTCTCCAGTATTTTCTTTTTTGTAAGCAAAATACTTATTTTTATATTTTCTGATGTTGGTTCCAGGGGTACACGGGCAGCAGTGCCCTGGTCAGTGTAGTAGTAGTTGAAAGAATGGACCGCAGACAGGCATCGAAGGCCTAAAATAAAAAAATTGGGCTGGCTGTAGGCAATTTTAAATTGGTTCCAGGGGTACACGGGCAGCAGTGGTGTGGTCAGTGGAGGCCTAGTGGAAGGAGTGACCGCAGACAGGCATCGAAGGCCTAAAATAATAACACATGGCTGTAGGCAATTTTAAATTGGTTCCAGGGGTACACGGGCAGCAGTGGTGTGCTCAGTGGAGGCCTAGTGGAAGGAGTGACCGCAGACAGGCATCGAAGGCCTAAAATAATAACACATGGCTGTAGGCAATTTTAAATTGGTTCCAGGGGTACACGGGCAGCAGTGACCTGGTCAGTGTAGTAGTAGTTGAAAGAATGGACCGCAGACAGGCATCGAAGGCCTAAAATAAAAAAATTGGGCTGGCTGTAGGCAATTTTAAATTGGTTCCAGGGGTACACGGGCAGCAGTGGTGTGGTCAGTGGAGGCCTAGTGGAAGGAGTGACCGCAGACAGGCATCGAAGGCCTAAAATAATAACACATGGCTGTAGGCAATTTTAAATTGGTTCCAGGGGTACACGGGCAGCAGTGACCTGGTCAGTGTAGTAGTAGTTGAAAGAATGGACCGCAGACAGGCATCGAAGGCCTAAAATAATAACACATGGCTGTAGGCAATTTTAAATTGGTTCCAGGGGTACATGGACAGCAGTGGTGTGGTCAGTGGAGGCCTAGTGGAAGGAGTGACCGCAGACAGGCATCGAAGGCCTAAAATAATAACACATGGCTGTAGGCAATTTTAAATTGGTTCCAGGGGTACACGGGCAGCAGTGACCTGGTCAGTGGAGGCCTAGTGGAAGGAGTGACCGCAGACAGGCATCGAAGGCCTAAAATAATAACACATGGCTGTAGGCAATTTTAAATTGGTTCCAGGGGTACACGGGCAGCAGTGACCTGGTCAGTGTAGTAGTAGTTGAAAGAATGGACTGCAGACAGGCATCGAAGGCCTAAAATAAAAAAATTGGGCTGGCTGTAGGCAATTTTAAATTGGTTCCAGGGGTACACGGGCAGCAGTGGTGTGGTCAGTGGAGGCCTAGTGGAAGGAGTGACCGCAGACAGGCATCGAAGGCCTAAAATATTAACACATGGCTGTAGGCAATTTTAAATTGGTTCCAGGGGTACACGGGCAGCAGTGATCTGGTCAGTGTAGTAGTAGTTGAAAGAATGGACTGCAGACAGGCATCGAAGGCCTAAAATAAAAAAATTGGGCTGGCTGTAGGCAATTTTAAATTGGTTCCAGGGGTACACGGGCAGCAGTGGTGTGGTCAGTGGAGGCCTAGTGGAAGGAGTGACCGCAGACAGGCATCGAAGGCCTAAAATAATAACACATGGCTGTAGGCAATTTTAAATTGGTTCCAGGGGTACACGGGCAGCAGTGACCTGGTCAGTGTAGTAGTAGTTGAAAGAATGGACTGCAGACAGGCATCGAAGGCCTAAAATAAAAAAATTGGGCTGGCTGTAGGCAATTTTAAATTGGTTCCAGGGGTACACGGGCAGCAGTGGTGTGGTCAGTGGAGGCCTAGTGGAAGGAGTGACCGCAGACAGGCATCGAAGGCCTAAAATAATAACACATGGCTGTAGGCAATTTTAAATTGGTTCCAGGGGTACACGGGCAGCAGTGGCCTGGTCAGTGTAGTAGTAGTTGAAAGAATGGACCGCAGACAGGCATCGAAGGCCTAAAATAATAACACATGGCTGTAGGCAATTTTAAATTGGTTCCAGGGGTACACGGACAGCAGTGGTGTGGTCAGTGGAGGCCTAATGGAAGGAGTGACCGCAGACAGGCATCGAAGGCCTAAAATAATAACACATGGCTGTAGGCAATTTTAAATTGGTTCCAGGGGTACACGGGCAGCAGTGACCTGGTCAGTGTAGTAGTAGTTGAAAGAATGGACCGCAGACAGGCATCGAAGGCCTAAAATAAAAAAATTGGGCTGGCTGTAGGCAATTTTAAATTGGTTCCAGGGGTACACGGGCAGCAGTGGTGTGGTCAGTGGAGGCCTAGTGGAAGGAGTGACCGCAGACAGGCATCGAAGGCCTAAAATAATAACACATGGCTGTAGGCAATTTTAAATTGGTTCCAGGGGTACACGGACAGCAGTGGTGTGGTCAGTGGAGGCCTAGTGGAAGGAGTGACCACAGACAGGCATCGAAGGCCTAACATAACAAAAATGTCAATACAATGGTATTGTCAGTGGCAGGCATTGAAGGATGTCAGCGCATAGACTAAACATTGGTGGAGCTGTGAGATAATTTTGCAAGTGGTAGAGCACTGTTTGAGCTGGGGTGGGGGGAAACTGTCTTGTGGCCGGCGGTACAGGCCCAGGGCCCCTCAAATTACAACGGTGTGTCTGACGTTGGGTGCGCACCACCACCGCCAGAGACACTTTATTGTACTAGGAGGGACCCAGTGGCAATGCCGTCGACCAAAAGCGGGCTCACCCACCTCTTCAGACAAACTGCACTCTCACGGGTGCTGTCGCCAAGTGTCGATACCACGGCCCCGTGTGGGGAGTTTGGCCATTTAGTGAGGTGTAAACATGTCGTATGCTGGACAATCAGGTGCTGAAAATTTCGAGATTGGAAAAGGCATTCAGAATAGTCCACAGGCAAGACCTTTTCATAGGAAAGCTAGGTGTCAGCCGGGCAAGGTGGGGCAAAAGATTTCGAAATCCAGTTGTGGTTCATTTTAATGAAGGTTAGATCATCTACATTTTGGGTAGCCAGACGAGTCCTTTTTTCTGTTAGTATTGAACCTGCAGCACTGAATACTCTTTCTGATAGGACACTAGCTGCCGGGCAAGCAAGCTCCTGCAATGCATATTCTGCCAATTCTGGCCAGGTGTCTAATTTTGATGCCCAGTAATCAAATGGGAATGACGGTTGAGGGAGAACATCGATAAGGGATGAAAAATAGTTTGTAACCATACAGGACAAATGTTGTCTCCTGTCACTTTGAATTGATGCTGCAGTACCTGTCCTGTCTGCGGTCATAGCAAAATCACTCCACAACCTGGTCAGAAAACCCCTCTGGCCAACGCCACTTCTGATTTCTGCCCCTCTAACTCCTCTGGTCTGCTGGCCCCTGCAGCTCGTGTGAGAACGATCACGGGCGCTGTGTGCAGGGAATGCCAGAAGCAAACGGTCAACAAGAGTTGATTGTTTGGTTGCTAATATTAGTTCCAAGTTCTCATGTGGCATTATATTTTGCAATTTGCCTTTATAGCGAGGATCAAGGAGGCAGGCCAACCAGTAATCGTCATCATTCATCATTTTAGTTATGCGTGTGTCCCTTTTGAGGATACGTAAGGCATAATCCGCCATGTGGGCCAAAGTTCCAGTTCTCAAATCTGCGGTTGTGCTTGGTTGAGGGGCAGTTTCAGGCAAATCCACGTCACTTGTGTCCCTCAAAAAACCAGAACCCGGCCTTGCCGCGCCACCAATTTCCAGTGGCCCCGGAAAAGCTTCCTCATTAAAAATATAATCATCCCCATCATCCTCCTCGTCCTCCTCCTCCTCTTCGCCCGCTACCTCGTCCTGTACACTGCCCTGGCCAGACAATGGCTGACTGTCATCAAGTCTTTCCTCTTCCTCAGCTGCAGACGCCTGATCCTTTATGTGCGTCAAACTTTGCATCAGCAGACGCATTAGGGGGATGCTCATGCTTATTATGGCGTTGTCTGCACTAACCAGCCGTGTGCATTCCTCAAAACACTGAAGGACTTGACACATGTCTTGAATCTTCGACCACTGCACACCTGACAACTCCATGTCTGCCATCCTACTGCCTGCCCGTGTATGTGTATCCTCCCACAAAAACATAACAGCCCGCCTCTGTTCGCACAGTCTCTGAAGCATGTGCAGTGTTGAGTTCCACCTTGTTGCAACGTCTATGATTAGGCGATGCTGGGGAAGGTTCAAAGAACGCTGATAGGTCTGCATACGGCTGGAGTGTACGGGCGAACGGCGGATATGTGAGCAAAGTCCACGCACTTTGAGGAGCAGGTCGGATAACCCCGGATAACTTTTCAGGAAGCACTGAACCACCAGGTTTAAGGTGTGAGCCAGGCAAGGAATGTGTTTCAGTTGGGAAAGGGAGATGGCAGCCATGAAATTCCTTCCGTTATCATTCACTACCTTGCCTGCTTCAAGATCTACAGTGCCCAGCCACGACTGCGTTTCTTTCTGCAAGAACTCGGACAAAACTTCCGCGGTGTGTCTGTTGTCGCCCAAACACTTCATAGCCAATACAGCCTGCTGACGTTTGCCAGTAGCTGCCCCATAATGGGAGACCTGGTGTGCAACAGTGGCAGCTGCGGATGGAGTGGTTGTGCGACTGCGGTCTGTGGACGAGCTCTCGCTTCTGCAGGAGGACGAAGAGGAGGAGGAGGGGGTGCGAACGGCTACAGCCAATTGTTTCCTAGACCGTGGGCTAGGCAGAACTGTCCCAAACTTGCTGTCCCCTGTGGACCCTGCATCCACCACATTTAACCAGTGTGCCGTGATGGACACGTAACGTCCCTGGCCATGCCTACTGGTCCATGCATCTGTTGTCAGGTGCACCTTTGTGCTCACAGATTGCCTGAGTGCATGGACGATGCGCTCTTTAACATGCTGGTGGAGGGCTGGGATGGCTTTTCTGGAAAAAAAGTGTCGACTGGGTAGCTCGTAGCGTGGTACAGCGTAGTCCATCAGGGCTTTGAAAGCTTCGCTTTCAACTAACCGGTAGGGCATCATCTCTAACGAGATTAGTCTAGCTATGTGTGCGTTCAAACCCTGTGTACGCGGATGCGAGGCTAAGTACTTCCTTTTTCTAACCATAGTCTCATGTAGGGTGAGCTGGACTGGGGAGCTGGAGATCGTGGAACTAGTGGGGGTGCCGGTGGACATGGCAGACTGAGAGACGGTGGGAGATGGTATTGTTGCCACCGGTGCCCTAGATGCAGTGTTTCCTACTACGAAACTGGTGATTCCCTGACCCTGACGGCTTTGGCCTGGCAAAGAAACCTGCACAGATACTGCAGGTGGTGCGGAAAATGGTGGCCCTACACTGCCGGAAGGGATGTTGTGTTGCTGACTAGCTTCATTGGCCGAGGGTGCTACAACCTTAAGGGACGTTTGGTAGTTAGTCCAGGCTTGCAAATGCATGGTGGTTAAATGTCTATGCATGCAACTTGTATTGAGACTTTTCAGATTCTGTCCTCTGCTTAAGGTAGTTGAACATTTTTGACAGATGACTTTGCGCTGATCAATTGGATGTTGTTTAAAAAAATGCCAGACTGCACTCTTTCTAGCATCGGATACCTTTTCAGGCATAGCAGACTGAGCTTTAACCGGATGGTCACGCTGTCCTCCAACCGGTTTTAGCTTTGCCACGCGTTTTGGGCAAGATACGGGCCCGGCAGATGGAACCTGTTGCGATGTTGATGCCTGCTGCGGCCCCTCCTCCTCCGCTTCAGAACTGCTGCCGCCTGCACCCTGTTCCCCCAATGGCTGCCAATCGGGGTCAAGAACTGGGTCATCTATTACCTCTTCTTGTAGCTCGTGTGCAACTTCGTCTGTGTCACCGTGGCGGTCGGTGGTATAGCGTTCGTGATGGGGCAACATAGTCTCATCAGGGTCTGATTCTTGATCAGCACCCTGCGATGGCAATGTTGTGGTCTGAGTCAAAGGACCAGGATAGTAGTCTGGCTGTGGCTGTCATCAGTGCACTCCATGTCAGATTCAACTTGTAATGGGCATGGACTGTTAACTGCTTCACTTTCTAAGCCAGGGACGGTATGTGTAAAGAGCTCCATGGAGTAACCCGTTGTGTCGCCTGCTGCATTCTTCTCTGTTGTTGTTTTTGCTGAAGAGGACAAGGAAGCGACTTGTCCCTGACCGTGAACATCCACTAACGACGCGCTGCTCTGAGATTTACCAGTTTCACGAGAGGAGGCAAAAGAGCTAGAGGCTGAGTCAGCAAGATAAGCCAAAACTTGCTCTTGCTGCTCCGGCTTTAAAAGCGGTTTTCCTACTCCCAGAAAAGGGAGCGTTCGAGGCCTTGTGTAGCCAGACGACGAACCTGGCTCCACAGCTCCAGACTTAGGTGCAATATTTTTTTTCCCACGACCAGCTGATGCTCCACCACTACCACTACCCTCATTACCAGCTGACAATGAACGCCCCTGGCCACGACCTCTTCCACCAGACTTCCTCATTGTTTTAAAAACGTTAACAAACGAACGGTATTTGTTGCTGTCACACAACTTACACGGTGAGCTATAACTTCAGTATGATTTAGCTACCCCTTTACAGGTGGGTGAGACCACAACGAAAATCAGCCACAATGTTACACACTCTGTTGTTGTTGGCAACAAATGAGATGGCACACACGCAGGACTGTCACTGAAGCGCAAATGTAAATATTTATCTCCCACTGATTTGTGTTTGTTTTTTTTTTAAAGGGAGACTTCAGAAAAAAAAAATTTAAAAAAAAATTATTTTTTACAGAAGAATTTATAAAACAAATAAAATGAAATGATTGTTTCAGGGAGAATTTAGGAAAAAAAAAAAAGGCTTTGTAGGGCCCACTGAGTGAGAGAGGACGCACACAGGAGTCAGGAGTGGCACACAAGCCCAGAGGCCAATATTAATCTCCCACCGATTGATTTAGTTATTTTTTTTGGTAGATTTTGGAACCCAAATCAAGCAAAAAAATTAATAGGCTTTCTATGGCCCACAATTGGGGAGAGAGAGAGAGATGGCACACCCAGGAGTCAAGACTGGCACACAAGCAGAAGGGGCAATATGAATCTCCCACAGTTTTTTTTTTTTTTTTTTTTTTCAGGGAGACTTGAGAGAAAAAAAAAAACCAAAAAAATGATTTTTTTCAGGAATAATTTAGAAACCAAAGAAAATAAAATGATTGTTTCAGGGAGAATTTAGAAAACAAATAAAACAAAAAATAGGCTTTCTAGGGCCCACTGAGTGACAGATGACGCACACAGGAGTCAGGAGTGGCACACAAGCCCAGAGGCCAATATTAATCTCCCACTGATTGATTTAGTGATTTTTTTCAGGTAGATTTTGGAACCCAAATCAAGCAAAAAAATTAATAGGCTTTCTATGGCCCACAATTGGGGAGAGAGAGAGAGATGGCACACCCAGGAGTCAAGACTGGCACACAAGCAGAAGGGGCAATATGAATCTCCCACAGTTTTTTTTTTTTTTTTTTTTCAGGGAGACTTGAGAGAAAAAAAAAAAACAAAAAAAAATGATTTTTTTCAGGAATAATTTAGAAACCAAAGAAAATAAAATGATTGTTTCAGGGAGAATTTAGAAAACAAATAAAACAAAAAAATAGGCTTTCTAGGGCCCACTGAGTGACAGATGACGCACACAGGAGTCAGGAGTGGCACACAAGCCCAGAGGCCAATATTAATCTCCCACTGATTGATTTAGTGATTTTTTTCAGGTAGATTTTGGAACCCAAATCAAGCAAAAAAATTAATAGGCTTTCTATGGCACACTGAGTGAGAGATGGCACACACAGGAGTAAGGAGTGGCACACAAGCCCTGAGGCCAATATTTTTCTCCCACTGATTGATTGATTGATTTTTTCAGGTAGAATTAGGAACCCAAATCAACCCAAAAAATAAATAGGCTTTCTATGGCCCACTATTTGTGAGAGAGATGGCACGCTCAGGACTGGCACACAAGCCCAGAGGCCAATATTAATCTCCCACTTTTTTTTTTTTTCCAGGGAAAATTTATAAACCCAATAAAAAAAATAATAATAAATAGGCTTTCTATGGCCCACTATCTGAGAGAGAGAGATGGCACGCTTAGGACTGGCACACAAGCCCAAAGGCCAATATTAATCTCCCACTGATTGATTGATTGATTTTTTCAGGTAGAATTATGAACCCAAATCAACCAAAAAAATAAATAGGCTTTCTATGGCCCACTATTTGTGAGAGAGATGGCACGCTCAGGACTGGCACACAAGCCCAGAGGCCAATATTAATCTCCCACTTTTTTTTTTTTTCCAGGGAAAATTTATAAACCCAATAAAATAATAAAAAAATAGGCTTTCTATGGCCCACTATCTGAGAGAGAGAGAGATGGCACGCTTAGGACTGGCACACAAGCCCAAAGGCCAATATTAATCTCCCACCGATTGATTTATTGATTTTTTCAGGTAGAATTTAGAACCCAAATCAAGCAAAAAAATTAATAGGCTTTCTATGGCCCACTGAGTGAGAGATGGCACACACAGGAGTAAGGAGTGGCACACAAGCCCTGAGGCCAATATTTTTCTCCCACTGATTGATGTTGTGATTGTTTCTGGTAGATTTTGGAACCCAAATCAAGCAAAAAAATAAATAGGCTTTCTATGGCCCACTGAGTGAGAGATGACACAGACAGAGATGGCACTCTAGCAGAAATGTCAATCTTAATCTCCCACAAAAAAAAAAAAAAAAAAAAAAAGGAACTGTCCTTCAATTATTATCTCCCTGCAGTAATCTCAGCCAGGTATGGCAGGCAGCAATAAGGAGTGGACTGATGCACAAATTAAATAAAAAGTGTGGACAAACAAACAAGATAGCTGTGCAGAAAGGAAGGAACAAGAGGATTTGTGCTTTGAAAAAAGCAGTTGCTTTGCACAGCGGCGTACACACAGCAATGCAGCTATCAGGGAGCCTTCTAGGGCAGCCCAATGAGCTACAGCGCTGAGGAAAAAAAAAAAAAAAAAAGGAGCTTTCACTGTCCCTGCACACCGAAGGTGGTGTTGGGCAGTGGAAATCGCTACAGCACAAGCGGTTTTGTGGTTAATGGACCCTGCCTAACGCTATCCCTGCTTCTGACGAAGCGGCAGCAACCTCTCCCTAAGCTCAGATCAGCAGCAGTAACATGGCGGTCGGCGGGAACTCCCCTTTATAGCCCCTGTGATGCCGCAGACAGCAAGCGAATCACTGCAATGCCCTTCTCTAAGATGGTGGGGACCAGGACCTATGTCATCACACTGCCCACACTCTGCGTTTACCTTCATTGGCTGAGAAATGGCGCTTTTCGCATCATTGAAACGCGACTTTGGCGCGAAAGTCGCGTACCGCATGGCCGACCACGCACAGGGGTCGGATCGGGTTTCATGAAACTTGACTTCGCCAAAAGTCGGCGACTTTTGAAAATGTTCGACCCGTTTCGCTCAACCCTAGTGGAGAAGATTTTGGATTCTCGTATTTCGAGACAGAAACTCCAGTACCTGGTCAAGTGGAAGGGTTATGGTCAGGAAGATAATTCCTGGGTTTTTGCCTCTGATGTTCATGCTGCCAATCTAGTTCGTGCCTTTCATTTGGCTCGTCCAGATCGGCCTGGGGGCTCTGGTGAGGGTTCGGTGACCCCTCCTCAAGGGGGGGTACTGTTGTGAATTCTGTTTTCGAACTCCCTCCTGTGGTCATGAATGGTACTTCGGTGAGTTCTGTCCATGGACTCCCTCTGGTGGCTGTGAGAGAAGCTGCTGCTTCTGAGGTTCCTTCCACAGGTGACGTAGTTTATTCTTTGGCTGGCTGTTCTGTTTAACTCCACTCAGATCGTTACTCCATGCCAGCTGTCAATGTTCTTGTACTGGTTCAGTTCGCTATTGGATCTTTCTGGTGACCTGTCTACTCCAGCAGAAGCTAAGTCCCTGCTAGCTAATTATTTGTTCATTGTTTCCTTGTCCAGTTGGCTATCATGATTTTGTCTTGCTAGCTGGAAGCTCTGGGATGCAGAGTGGCACCTCCGCACCGTGAGTCGGTGCGGAGGTCTTTTTGCACACTCTGCGTGGTTTTTTGTAGTTTTTTGTGCTGACCGCAAAGATACCTTTTCTATCCTCAGTCTGTTTAATAAGTCTGGCCTCCCTTTGCTGAAACCTGTTTCATCTCTGTGTTTGTGACTTTCATCTTAACTCACAGTCAATATATGTGGGGGCTGCCTTTTCCTTTGGGGAATTTCTCTGAGGCAAGGTAGGCTTTATTTTCTATTTTTAGGGCTAGTTAGCTCTTAGGCTGTGAAGAGGCGTCTAGGTCGTGTTAGGTACGCTCCACGGCTATTTCTAGCAGACATGTTCTATAGATATCAGTTTGGGGTACATACAATGTTTTGATCGCTTTTTATATGTGATTGCACCTTTAAGTGGGAGGTGCAGCAACTGAAAAATAGCAATTCTGGGGTTTCATTTTATATATTTATTTTGCTTCACAAAGTTTCCTGTTTGGATTAAATCATTTAAAATTTTGATAAATTGGAATTTTATGGATGCAGTGATGCCAAATCTGTTTATTTTTTTTTTACGTCTGATTCAATTTTTTACAGTATGTGCTTTTCTTTGTTTAAAAACTTTTTAAAACTTTTTTGTTATAGTCTTCATAGAGGACTTAAACCTTCGATCAACTGAACACTTGTTCTATATACCACAAAACAACTGCATAGGACAGGCCGGAGCGAGCCGCCCCCTCCCCCCCAAGGCTAAGCGGAGGCCAGCATGACAATGGGTTGGAAAGGAGGGGGTGGGGCTGAAAGGGTTAACAGTACTAGGGGGCGGGGGGGCTAGTGGAAGAGAGGGTTAGGGAAGTGTCAGGGGGCGGGGGCCGGTCAGTTCCCGCTCACCAGCACTGGAAGCAGAAGCATCATGTCAGGTGTGGACGCTGTGCTGCAGAGCCTGAGGGCGGCTGCAGCCTCCCGGCCTCCTGGATGGCTGGAGGCACAGGTTGCCCACCTGCTGGATGGTGGCGCCGGCGGCAGTGGATCCTCGCCGGCGGTCCCCCACCTCGATCGGCGGGCTCGGCGGACACGGCCCCCCGAGCGCCTATCGCCGGATCCTGGGCCTAGCGCCCCCCGCAGGCGTAGGAGCCCCTCCCGGGACCCTCCAGGCCGGGCGCCAGTAAGAGCAGCGGCGAGTAGGCCCCGGCCTGGGAGGAATCCGACTGCCAGGCGGGGCGCAGCGGCGGTTGCAAGGCCCTCACCTCGTGGTGCGGTGGGGGCGGAGCCAAGACGCGCCGGGCAGCGCTTGGGGCCTAGAGCAGCGGGAGGCCGCGGCGGTGCCGGTCCCGCCGCGCGGCCTGCCTCGGCGGTGCGAGCGGGGCCCAGAGGAGCGGTGGATGGAAGCGGGGCGGGCGGCCCGAGGCAGGACGGCGCTGGGTCGGCCCCTACAACAGCGGCAGGGGGTCCCCCTGCTCCAGGGCTTTGGAGCGGACAGCCTCCTGCGGCGGCCTGGAGTGCGGCTGGCGCCGGTCAGCAGGATGTGCCCTCGCCGGTCCAGGCGGCGTCTCCCCCTATCGCGTGGAGTCCGAATCCGGGGTCCCAAGGGCCAGCGGCGTCCCGTAGCAGCGGGTCTGACGGACACCTCCAAGGCACATCGGTGGACGGGTCGGTGGCGGATTGGGCCGTCCGTGGACGTCCGGATACCAGCACTCCGGCTGGAGGGACCACAGATCCCTTGCAGCCCGGTGAGTATGCGTCTGTGTCTCGTGTGTGTTCTTTTGATGCTAGTGCGCCTGCGCTTAGTGGGGGTCAGGGAGCGTTTAGCGGCGTAGCTGCGGCGGTGGTGGCAGGCGGCGGTGAAGCGGCAGGGGTACGGGAGCTTTTGGTTAATGTGCAGAACCTACTAGCTAGATTGGATCGTGATGTGGCTCCGCAGGGTTTTCTGGGTGCTTGGTCTGGTGTATCACGGAGTCCGGTTAGTGCAGCAGCAGTGCAGGCTGAGGTTGCTGAGCCAGTTTCGGTTTCTGTGCAGACCGAAAAGGAGAAGGAGTGTAGGGTCCATTTAGATGATAGGGCGCACGGCGAAGTATACGTGTGTTTTGAGGGCCCGTTGGGGGCGCATCTTAAGAAAGAGGTCAGGGAGAAGATTAGCAAGGACGAGTACGTTGAAATTTTTTCACTGCTCCCCCTAGAGAAATTTAACATTGACAAGGGGAAGAAGGAGGATTTAAAAAAGGAGGAGGAAGAGAAACGGCGTTGGCGTTTGATTCCCCAGACTTTTGCAAATTGGCTTCAGGCTTTTGCCATTTTGGCCAGTGTTATTGGCGAGAAGGCTCCGGAGAATTGCTTGGGGCTATTTTGCTACATGGACTCCATCAGCGAGGCTCATAGGGTGTATGGCGGTCAGGCGTGGCTGAGGTACGATGAGCAGTTTAGGCAGAGAAAAGCTGTGCGGCCGGCCATTAGGTGGGACCAGAAAGATATTGGTCTCTGGTTGCGCGTGATGGCGCAGTACAAGTTCGGCCATCCCTTTCAAGGGGGGGCCGGTGGGTCCGGCCATGGATCTCAGTCCGGTGCAGGGAGCTCCTCAGGCAGCGCCGGTCAGGCAGGCGGACAGAAGTTGGGCGTCTGCTGGCAATTTAATGAGGGACAGTGCAAATTTGGAAGCAATTGTAGATTTAAACATTTGTGCTCCCACTGCAGTGGCTCCTCCCACGGAGCCGCGAAGTGCTTTAAGAAGGGCAAGGCAAAATCAGGTTCAGGTAATTCCCATGGGGGAGACTCCGGTGATGGTGGAAAGGATGGTCCCTTATCTAAGTAGGTACCCGGATAAGGAAAAGGCGGCACTGTTATTGTCCGGTTTTACGGAAGGTTTTTTTATTCCGGCACCTCCTTTTGTGGTTCCCGATGTTAGAAATAATTTGCATTCAGCCTTGTTACACTCTGAGGTGGTTTCAGAGAAGTTACGTAAGGAGGTGGCTCTGGGCCGCATGGCTGGCCCTTTTGACCACGCTCCGTTTGAGGACCTAGTTGTTTCCCCTCTGGGGGTGGTCCCTAAGAAGGAAGCGGGTAAATTTCGCCTTATTCAGCACCTGTCGTATCCTAAGGGTAGGTCGGTGAACGACGGCATCAATCCTGAGTTGTGCTCGGTGGTTTACGCATCATTTGATGAAGCGGTAGTTTGCGTGCAGAGATGCGGAAAAGGCGCCCTGCTTGCAAAGACGGACATAGAATCCGCTTTTCGATTGTTGCCGGTTCATCCGTCTAGCGTTAGACTTCTTGGATGCTTTTGGGAGGATAAATATTTTGTTGACAGATGTTTGCCCATGGGTTGTTCGCTGTCTTGTGCTCTGTTTGAGGCGTTTAGTTCCTTTTTGGAATGGGTGGTACGGGACGTGTCTGGTTGTGACGCGGTTCTACACTACCTAGACGATTTTTTGTGCATCGGCCCGGCGGGGACCGATTGCTGTGCAAGGATTTTGAGTGCGATTGAATGGGTGGCTTTGCGGTTTGGGGTCCCTCTGGCCCCGGGCAAGACGGAAGGCCCGAGTACATGCTTGTGTTTCTTAGGCATAGTCATTGATACCATGCGGTGGGAGTTTCGTTTGCCTGAGGACAAATTGACGGGCCTACGGGAAGACGTTGTGCGGACTGGTCGCCTGCGTAAGTTGCCGTTGCGAGACCTGCAATCACTGCTCGGTAAACTTAATTTCGCTTGTCGAGTCATGCCAATGGGGCGAGTTTTTTCTAGGAGGTTGGCTAGCGCTACGGCGGGAGTTAAGGCTCCGCACCATTTCGTGCGGTTATCAGCTGAGCACAAGGAGGATTTGGCAGTGTGAAGTGAGTTCCTGAAGTCATATAACGGTAGGTCGTTGTTTATGGCGGGCGTGATTGACAACGAGTCGTTGGAATTATTCACTGACGCGGCTGGAGGTTCGGGTTTTGGAGCGTATTTTCAAGGGCAATGGTGCGCGGCAAAGTGGCCTGCGAGTTGGATTTCTACCGGTTTAGTTCGTAACATTGCTCTCCTGGAGATTTTCCTGATTTTGGTATCTGTGCACTTGTGGCAAGATAATTTTCGGAACAGGCGTGTTCGTTTTCGCTGCGATAACATGGGGGTGGTGTGCGCGATTAATGGCTTGTCTGCATCATCGCCGCCGGTGGTTTGCGTGTTACGGCGTTTGGTGCTATTGTGTTTGACTTTGAACGCGCATGTTACAGCGTCGCATGTGCCTGGAGTTCATAACTCTATCGCTGACTCTCTTTCTCGTTTACAGTTCGATCGTTTTCGGTCATTGGCCCCGGAGGCGGAGATGGTCGGTTTGGAGTGCCTCCAGAACTTTGGCTAGCGGTGTCCGGGACGCTCAGGCATTGATTAAGGCGTCGTTGGCTCCCAGAACCTGGGAGGCCTATCAGGCAATCTGGCAGGAGTGGGAGGTTTTGCTAGTGGCGGCATCTGGAGGGTGGAGCCACCAGGATCAGATTGGGATCCTGTTGTCATGGTTAAGCCGGGGGGCATCAGCGGGTTGGTCTCCTGCAAAAGTGTCAAGAGTCATGGCGGCTCTTGCCTTTGGTTGCAAATTGCGGGGTCAGGACGATATCACCAAGTCCTTTCTGGTGCAGAGGGCCGTAAAAGGTTTTAGGCGGCGGCCCAGAGGAACAGATTCTAGGCGGCCTGTGTCTTTTAACGTTTTGGAAAAATTGGGCGAAGCGTTGTCTTCATTGTGTTCTTCGTTTTTTGAGCTTTGTTTATTTCGGCTGGCGTTTTCATTGGCCTTTTTTTGGGCCTTTAGAGTAGGAGAGTTGGTGGCACCAAACAAAAAAGGGCCGGGGGGTTTATTGGCCAGGGACGTATTGTTGGCTGAGGGCCAGGTGGAGTTATGGTTGCGACGGTCAAAATCGGATCAGGAGGGGCGGGGCAGCAGAATTGTGGTGGGCTCAGTTGCGGGGTCCGTTATGTGTCCAGTCTCTTGCCTTAGCATCTTTTGGGGCCTGCAGCCTAGGCGGGATGGGGCTTTGTTATGTCACCAGGACGGTTCCTGCTTGTCTCGATACCAGTTTACGGCGGTTTTCAAAAAGGCGATTTCCTCGGTGGGTTTGGATGGGGCTTGCTTCGCCCCTCACTCCTTCCGGATAGGAGCCGCAACTGAAGCGGCAATTGGGGGATTGGGGGATTCCGCCATTCGTAGGATCGGTAGGTGGCACTCCAACCGCTTTAGGAGTTATGTGCGGCCACAAGGGGTGGTCGATGGGGTCTTATAGGCTTGATGGAGCGTTTTGCTGCAGTAGGGGACAGTTGTTAAGTTTGTGTTTTGTTTTCCAGGTCACCAAGGTTTATTGGTGTGGATTCTTGGACACTCGTACGTGCACTGGGGAGCTCTGCGAGCCGACGTTCGGACGGAGGGCAGGCAACTGGGCTTTGATCGAAGCGTCGCAGTTATCCGGTGGCTCGGTTTTCGGGGTATGGCCTGGAATCACATGTTGCGGGAGATCCAGAACAGCGTGAGACTGGACAGAGCCCTCGACGTTTTGGTTTTGCACGTGGGGGGTAACGATCTCGGGGTCCGACCTTTTCGGGAGTTGGTTAGAGACATAAAACAGGACTGTTTGCGTTTGTGGGTTTTGTACCCGGGATTGACTATCGTCTGGTCCGAAATTGTGCCGCGGAAACGGTGGAAGCACATGCGGTCTTTGCAAAAAATTGATAAGGCCCGCATAAAGGTGAACAGGGCGGTGTCTGCCTTTGTGGTTAGGAATGGGGGCGCGGCGGTCAGACATTTTGAACTGGAATCAGGACATGGGGAGTATTGGTTGGCGGACGGCATTCATTTGAATGCTGTCGGAATGGATTTTTGGGCTCTCGGGTTACAGGAGGGCATTGAGAAGGCCATAGCTTTTCGGTCGGGTGGGGTCTCGGGCCTTTAAGGTGTTCAAAGGCCTCTCGTTGTGGCGGTTGGGGGGAGTCCTTGGAGTTGGTGGAAATTGGTTTGGGGGGTCCATAGGTATATGGCTCCTCTGTTTTGAAGTTTATTATGTTTCGGATCTGGTGATTGGTGGTGGGGAGTTCCGGCAGGGGAGGTCGGATCTCACGTTTTTACCGCGAACAGTGAACCCTCTTGTGGGGTTTTTGGTGCTCCCGAGCCAGGCTTACAACGGCTGGGAGTAAAATATGGTTTGAGTTATGTTCGCGGTATGGTTAAAATCACCAGATTCTTTTGGGCTCCAAGGACTTCCCCTAGTTTTGAAATGTATGCTTTTACATTAATTGTTAACTGTTGTTTTGTTTAATAAACAGGCTGCTGTGGCCTACATAATTCCAAAGAAACTCTTGTCTCTGTCTTAATTGGGAGAATGGGTTCGGGTGGTTGCGCTGGGAGAGAAAGGTAAGGGGCTGTAAGAGTGTCAGCGGAGGTATCTCCCTCTTTCCCAGGAGGCTTCGACAATACCAGGGTCAAGGACAGGCCGGAGCGAGCCGCCCCCTCCCCCCAAGGCTAAGTGGAGGCCAGCATGACAATGGGTTGGAGAGGAGGGGGTGGGGCTGAAAGGGTTAACAGTACTAGGGGGCGGGGGGGCTAGTGGAAGAGAGGGTTAGGGAAGTGTCAGGGGGCGGGGGCCGGTCAGTTCCCGCTCACCAGCACTGGAAGCATCCCTCCCTCCCGCCCTTTTTGGTTTGTGGTTCTGTGGGGTTACATTACTCGCGGTGAGCGGGTAGTTATAGTATTCATATGGTTCTTTTCGGGTCATTGCGGCCGGGGCGGTTGGGGGGAGTCCTTGGAGTTGGTGGAAATTGGTTTGGGGGGTCCATAGGTATATGGCTCCTCTGTTTTGAAGTTTATTATGTTTCGGATCTGGTGATTGGTGGTGGGGAGTTCCGGCAGGGGTGGTCGGATCTCACGTTTTTACCGCGAACAGTGAACCCTCTTGTGGGGTTTTTGGTGCTCCCGAGCCAGGCTTACAACGGCTGGGAGTAAAATATGGTTTGAGTTATGTTCGTGGTATGGTTAAAATCACCAGATTCTTTTGGGCTCCAAGGACTTCCCCTAGTTTTGAAATGTATGCTTTTACATTAATTGTTAACTGTTGTTTTGTTTAATAAACAGGCTGCTGTGGCCTACATAATTCCAAAGAAACTCTTGTCTCTGTCTTAATTGGGAGAATGGGTTCGGGTGGTCGCGCTGGGAGAGAAAGGTAAGGGGCTGTAAGAGTGTCAGCGGAGGTATCTCCCTCTTTCCCAGGAGGCTTCGACAATACCAGGGTCATGCAGTATATAGGAAAAAATCAGTCTCCTACGAAGCCCAGCCTGTGACTGGGCTTCACAGAGGAACCAACATGGCAGCCATGAGAGCGTTAAGCAGACACTGACTGCTATGGCAACACATTGGCACTCCATAATCATGTCATAGAGGGGGGTGATGGGAACCCAGAAAAGCTCTGCACCCAAGGTCACACCCATTTGCCATTGCTAGAGATGGACAGTGACATTTAAGGGGATATCAGCTCCAATTATTGCTGTTCAAGACAGATGTCGGCTGTAAAAGATAGCCGGCATCTTCCAGGTACTATACAGTTTCAGCTTCTCCATCCATTCCTTATACCAGCACCTGATATATTCCATACATGTATGGCCAATGTTGGGAAGGAGTTAAACATCAAAATAATCTTTTCAAATAAAAATCTTTAGAACTTGTGCAATAAAATTAATGTAAAACTAGTGTAGTATGTATCACAATATTTTGTGTACTTTGATGGAGCTATGACAAAACATAGAATCCAAATAAACAAAAAAGAACAGAAAACAGACCATAACGCGGTACTCTTAGTTTTCTTGCCTATGTTTTATCTCATCTTAAAATGCAAACCTTGAAAAATAAAATAGAATGACAAAATCCAAGCTTAGGCTACATGCCTTTTGTCTAAACAACTGAGCATGGCCATATTTTTGGCAGGTTCAAAATAAATTTTATATCAGGCACAGTACCAATAGTGCCAGCTAGGGCTATCAACCGTCCAGAAACTCCTGGACAGTCCCCCAAAAAATGGTCACTTTTCTTGTTGAAGAAACTTATACAGATAATTGTTGGAGTTATCGTGATTTTACATCTTACAGTGAATGCAGCTAATGCCTTCATATCAGAGGAATGGGCTGTAGACATGTAACAACAATCTTAATAATGTATTATGGCAAAAGTGACCGGACGGGGGCTCTGACCCAGAAGCTGGGGCGTGGTTATAAGTGAAAGCGCGCTCAGCATCAGGCAGTTTCCCACCCCATGACAGAGGCAAGGTGCAAGGGGTGTGCAGCCAGGCCGCCATGACATGTGGCGGATCCAATGCCGGGATGCTGCCGGAGCCCCCCACAGTAATAAGGAAAGAGCCAGGAGCCCTGTTCAGCTAAGTGCCCACAAGTCTAAGAACCAGGGCAGAGTTCAGGACTGTTCGCTGCTGCCTTCGTTGTCAGATCGTGGTCTGCAGGACTTCGCTGGAGAAGCAGCGCACCAGTGATTGTCGGTGTTTCAGCCTTGGCGAGAACATGCAGTGCACAGCACAGAGAGAAAAGTGCAGATTGTCCAGTAGCTGGCAGAGATCGAGGTGCCGTGTGCTTTGTGACCATGAGTAGAGCGCACGTGCCGCAAAGAGAGAACCGAGTACAGGATAGACTGTTGTAACCCACCATACCAGCATATACTTTCCCACCCACGTGAGACCCTGACTGTGTTGTGGTCTTGTTGGCTCCGGGCGCATATATTCATGGACTAGGGGATCAGTTGAAGGTACCGGACACCGACCACTCCTGCCAGGAGACGGACTGTTGTTTTCAGGACCACATTGAAACAGCACCACGCCAGCCGTTCTTGGCGTCATCGCCTGCTCCGTAATTACGATACACTTTATTGATCCCGTGGGAAATTATGGTATCACAGCAGCACAACTTAAATCATAAAAATCATAAAGGAATTACATAGTTGACATGACAGTGGAGTTGACAGAAGAACATTATACATTAGAATAGCAGATACACAACAAGTGAACTGAAATGTAGAGAAATAAGTAGACATTCACCTTGGTGGTTTAACCCTAATGTTATTGTTGTACATTCCCCATAGCAGTTGGCACAAACGATTTCCTATATTTTTCCTTCTTACACCTCAGGAGTATTAGCCGGTTGCTGAAGGTGCTCTTCTGTCTCATGAATAGCTCATATAATGGATGTGCATTATTGTTCATAATCGCCATACACTTTTTCAGAGTTCTTTTCTCCACTACCTCCTCAAGAGAGTCCAGATTACAGCCCACAGCAGAACTTGCCTTCTTAATAATCTCATTCAGCTTATTAGCATCAGAGGCCCGCACACTACTACCCCAGCACGTGATTGCAAAAAAGATGGCACTTGCCACCACAGATTGGTAGAACATTTCTAACATTTTGCTGCACACATTAAAAGACCTCAGTTTTCTTAGGAAATACAATCTGCTCATCCCATTCTTGTAGACAAACTCTGAGTGGCATCTCCAGTCCAGTTTGCTATCCAAATGGACCCCCAAATATTTGTAACTCTCCACCCGCTCTACCTCCTGACCAGCAATAGTGATCGGTAAGCATACCAACTTAATCCTGCTATAGTTGGCCACCACCTCCTTGGTTTTCTTAACATTTAGTTGTAGATAGTTACCATTGCACCAATCCATGAAATTCGACACCACCCTTCTGTATTCCTCATCCCCCTGATCTCCCCTAATGCATCCCACTACCACGGAGTCATCCGAAAATTTTTGCCACGGCCTGGAAGACGACCGACAGGCTAAGTTGATCTAACACGAACTGCCACTATCTTTTCCCTTGTTTACATTGACTCTGTACATAATTTTGCATCTGAACTGTTTTTGTTCTCCCTTTAACCCCTTCATGACCGGGGGATTTTTCGTTTTTCCGTGTTCGTTTTTCGCTCCCCTCCTTCCCAGAGCCATAACTTTTTTATTTTTCCGTCAATTTGGCCATGTGAGGGCTTATTTTTTGCGGGACGAGTTGTACTTTTGAACAACATCATTGGTTTTAGCATGTCGTGTACTAGAAAACGGGAAAAAAATTCCAAGTGCGGTGAAATTGCAAAAAAAGTGCAATCCCACATTGGTTTTTTGTTTGGCTTTTTTGCTAGGTTCACTAAATGCTAAAAATGACCTGCCATTATGATTCTCCAGGTCATTACGAGTTCTTAGACACCAAACATGACTAGGTTATTTTTTATCTAAGTGGTGAAAAAAAATTCCAAACTTTGCTAAAAAAAAAAAAAAAAAAATTGCGCCATTTTCCGATACTCGTAGCGTCTCCATTTTTCGTGATCTGGGGTCGGTTGAGGGCTTATTTTTTGCGTGCTGAGATGACGTTTTTAATGATAGCATTTCGGTGCAGATACGATCTTTTGATCGCCCGTTATTGCATTTTAATGCAATGTCGCGGCGACCAAAAAAACGTAATTCTGGCGTTTCGAGTTTTTTTCCAGCTACGCTGTTTAGCGATCAGGTTAATACTTTTTTTTATTTGATAGATCGGGCAATTCTGAGCGCGGCGATACCAAATATGCATAGATTTGATATTTTTTTATTGATTTATTTTGATTGGGGCGAAAGGGGGGTGATTTAAACTTTTATGTTTTTTTTATTTTTTTCACATTTTTTTAAACTTTTTTTTTTAACTTTTGCCATGCTTCAATAGCCTCCATGGGAGGCTAGAAGCAGGCACAGCACGATCGGCTCTGCTACATAGCAGCGATCTGCTGATCGCTGCTATGTAGCAGAATTGCACGTGTGCTGTGAGCGCCGACCACAGGGTGGCGCTCACAGCGACGGGCAATCATTAACCATAGAGGTCTCAAGGACCTCTATGGCTACAATGGAGACGCATCGCCGACCCCCGGACATGTGACGGCCGGAAGCGGTAGTTAAATGCCGCTGTCTGCGTTTGACAGCGGCATTTAACTAGTTAATAGGTGCGGGCAGACCGCGATTCTGCCCGCGCCTATTACGGGCACATGTCAGCTGTTCAGAACAGCTGACATGTCCCGGCTTTGGTGCGGGCTCACCGCGGAGCCCTGCATCAAAGCAGGGGAGCCGGCATCGGACGGTATAGTACGTCCGATGCCGGTAAGGGGTTAATTGTTTGCCTACCTGCATGGAGTTTTCCTCTGTTAAGTAAACTTGCTAACTCTTGCTCTGCCTCCTGTCCGTCACTGCATCTCGCAAGCTGCTCACAGATTCACACACAGGAATAGCAATATTGGGCATAGGTAGGTTAGTAAAACAATCACTGATATTTTGTAATAATGCAGGCATGATGTCAGGAGTAGAGGTCTATAATTGGGTGTCATCAGCATTGAGATGGCAGTGAAAATCAAATCTACTGATTGTTTGTCCAATAGGGACAGTATTTAAGAAGAAGAGTGTTAGGTGTCGAGTTCCCGCCGCTGTACAGGGGGAATCTCGAACCATGTCCGCTGCAGTCTCCCATTCTCCTCCAGCTGCAGTGGAACCTGCTCAGCGGAGACGTCGGTCCCAGCGTCTGGCTCAAGCTGATACTGTGCGAATGGTTATTGCTGCCTTTCCAGGTTCTGCCTTTGTAACCAGCACTGATCTGCAGTGAGCAGGCCTTTCTGGGACTATGTCCTGATTTTCCCATACTGAGCATGCCAACGGGTCGACCTCCCATTGGAGGTCGGGGGTCACATGCTCAGGTCCTGTTACGGCTCCTATTGGACCATCAGGAAGGTCTCGAAGCGCTACTGCTTTAAAAAGTTCACATGGCCACTCGACCATGCGCTAGTGTAAACTTATTTACTTGTGTGTGTGTAGATGAATGCCTGTCGATGGATAAAAGTTCCGAATCATTCCCATCCCTAGTGTTGTTGCCTGCTCGCGAATGGTGGAAGCTACCTAGCGCCAGACAGTGCTACTCTGCTCATCAAGCACACAATTCAGCGTCTCTCAGCAGCGGCTGCCAGTGCGCTTTCCTGCCCCTGGTTAGGGTGGGTAGTGGCATTGTATGCACTCTTGTGCGATAAATTATTAGTTCTGTTCTATCCCTGACACCACAGTAGCGGTGTGGTGTGTAAGAGGTCTAGAGGAACTCTTTCCCCATGTCTTGGGGCAGAGTTCTGTGACTTTTTACTTGCGCTCTCTGTGCGGTATCGTGGCCCTGTGACGCAATAGGGTACGCTTCCTTCATACCGTGTGAAGCTAACCCGTGTGTGTATTCACATTATACCGCCATCTAGTCCGCTATTACCAAGCAGCAGGTGTCCATTCAGCACGGTGGACCCCGGACTGCGAATGCACCTCATATCCTTTCTAATTATTATTCCGTCAGTCCTAACAAAGAGGAGGAGGCATGGAACTGATCCCTGAGGAACCACAACAGAAAGAGGAAAAGAAGAGTATGAGGAGCTAGCAAAAAATAAAGTGAAGGAGTGGTCAGAGAGGTAGGAGGAGAACCTGGAAAGAACAGTGTAATTGAGGCCGATAGAGTGGAGCATAGTGAGGAGGAGCTGGTGATCCACAGTGTTGATTGCTCCAAAAAGATTCAGGAGAATCAGCATGGAGCAGTGACCATTAGATTTAGCTGTTAATGGATCATTAGAGATTTTGGTGAGGATAGTTTCAGTAAGTGTAAACAGCTAAAACCAGATTGTAGAGGGTCAAGAAGAGAGTGATCTGAGAGATAGCAGATTAGACGGGAGTGTGCCAAGCATTTCAAGAGTTTAGAGTTGAAGGGAAGATTAGAGGAAGAACTATAGTTAGCAGCACAGTTTTGGTCAAGGGATGTTTATTTACGTAATGGATGTATGCTGGCATGTTTAAATGAGAAGAGAAAAATACCAGATGAGAGGGAGAGGTTGAATATTTTTGTTAAGTGAGTTGTGACAGCCGGGGAAAAGGACTGGAGGAGATGTGAGTGAATAGGATCACTAGTGCAAGTAGTAGGATGAGAAGATGCAAGGAGCTTGAGCACTTCTTCTTCTGTGACTGGTTCTAAGACGGAGAGTGAGCTAGATACAGTGGGGTAGGGAGGACAGTGCATGGTATGAAGGGATTGGGAGAAAATTTCCTAGGTATGGTCAATTTTTTCTTTGAAATAATTGGCCAGATTGTCAGCGATGAAGTCAGTGGTTGGGGCCTGAACTCTTGGATTGAGGAGGGAATGAAAAGTGTCAAAGATACGTTGGATAGTGAGGTAAGGAGGGGGTTGAAATCGATTTGGTTGTAGAAGTGAAAAGCAGAGTTGCATGTTTTATGCATAAACTTATCATTTATTGAATTTTCGGCCAGATTGGATTTTCTCCACAGACGTTAAGCGCACCTGGATGCCCACTGTAGGAAGCGTGTTTGCAGCATGTCCTAGGATTGTTGCCATCTGTGCTGAGCTGTTCTATGTGTATGGGATGCAGTTGCATCGAGGGCACTCTGCAATGTACCATTATAATGTTTCAGTGCAAAGTCAGGACATGAGAGCGAGGAGATTGGGGCCAATGAGGACTGCAAATTCTTCATAAATTTCTGCGTGTTAATGGCACATTTATTTGTGTAAGTTTGGAAAGTGGTGTTGTCCAGGGCAGGGTGACAGCTCTTGACAGAGAATGAAAGAAGGTTGTGGTCAAAGAGCAGGAGAAAAAGTTAGTAAATTCATACATTGAGCAGAGATGGGAGAAGACCAGGTCTATCGGATTTCCATCTTCATGGAAGGAGATAGTAAGCTGTGAAAGGCTGAAGGATGAGGTTAAAGATAAAAGGTGAGTGGCAGAGGGGATCACCAATTTGGGAATTTTAAAGTCTAACATGATGAGAGTGGGGATGTCACAGGATAGAAAATGTGGAAGCCAGGTGGCAAAGTGATCCAGAATCTGATAGGATGGGACCGGAGGACAATACACCACCGCCAATTGCAGGGCGGCAGTAGAATTTGCCAGTATGGACCTTAAAAGAAGGGAAGATAAGTGAGGGTACCGGGGGAATAACCTGAAAAGTACTTTTGGTTGATAGAAGCAGACCAACACCTCCACTTGGTCTGTTGTCAGATCTCTGGGTATGGACTACCATATAAGAGAGCAGCAGTGATCCAGGTTTCAGTAAGAGCCAAAAGGTTAAGAGAATCAAAAAGGAAGAAGTCATGTATGTAGGAGAGTTTGCAACATTCTGTGCATGAATTCCATAGGGCACAGTTAAAAAAGACAAAAAGTATGGAAGAAATATCAATGAGATTTGCAGCAATTCTGAATGCAGTGGGGGAGAAGTTCTACATACTGATACAAGAAGGGACGGTGTTGGGAGAGATATCTACTGCGACTAGCTTAAGGAGGATAAAAAGAGTGAGGGAATGGTTAAGTGATTTGTGAGACTGTAATGTTGTATGGTTGGAGTGAATGGATCTGTGCAGTTTAAGATTGTAAAAAGAGAATTAGAGCTGTACATAGGAGAGGAGCTGATATGGACGGAGTGCAAAAAGTTTGTGCAAGGATGATGGATGGGAGTGAATGTAGCAGCCAGGATACAAAGATACATATACATACGGTGAATAATTGTTGCAATCCAAATGTTCTGAAAGTAGGTTTCTTTGAATGTCTTACCTATTTCCTGCCCTGTCTAACTACCATATATAACTGTTAGGTACTTGGAAGAAAATGCACTTGGAATGAAATGTGCATAAATGCCCCTTAAATGCTTCCCAAAAGCTCTGTCTGAATATATCAGAGGTATGTTCTTCAATCTATCACTAATTGGACTCGTTAACAATCAATCAACTAACATAAGACAGCAGAAGACACTAAATGTAGAGCTAAGGCTACTTTCACACTAGCGTCAGGCTCGGCCCGTCGCAGTGCGTCGGGCCGAGGTTACCGACGCTAGCAGTGAATGCACCACACAACGGGGGCAGCGGATGCATTTTTCCAGCGCATCCGCTGCCCCATTGTGAGGTGCGGGGAGGTGGGGGAGGAGTTCCGGCCGCAATGGCGGACCGTCGGAAGCAAAAAACGTTACATGTAACGTTTTTTGCTCCCAGCGGTCCGCCACAACACGGCGCAACCGTCGCATGACGGTTGCGACGTGTGTCAATGCGTCTCAATGCGTCGCTGATGTTAGTCTATGGGGAAAAAACGCATCCTGCAGACAACTTTGCAGGATGCGTTTTTCCCCCTAAACGACGCATTGCGACTTATTGAAAAAAACGCTAGTGTGAAAGTAGCCTTAAAAAACAAGTTTGAAGGATGACATGGATCACAAGAAGACTCGCTACACTCATCAGGAGGGCGTTAAACTAGAAGAAGAGGGGACGGGAAGAAAAACATTAGACTCGAACAAAGACGACCCAGGAAAACATACTCAGAAGGGAGGTAAGAACATTTCTAAAACAATCCACAGCGAGGAGATTGGAACAAAACAAAATCCTCTAAACTGCATACTCGCAAACGCCAGAAGCCTGACAAACAAGATGGAAGAACTAGAAGCAGAAATATCTACAGGTAACTTTGACATAGTGGGAATAACCGAGACATGGTTAGATGAAAGCTATGACTGGGCAGTTAACTTACAGGGTTACAGTCTGTTTAGAAAGGATCGTAAAAATCGGAGAGGAGGAGGGGTTTGTCTCTATGTAAAGTCTTGTCTAAAGTCCACTTTAAGGGAGGATATTAGCGAAGGGAATGAGGATGTCGAGTCCATATGGGTCGAAATTCATGGAGGGAAAAATGGTAACAAAATTCTCATTGGGGTCTGTTACAAACCCCCAAATATAACAGAAACCATGGAAAGTCTACTTCTAAAGCAGATAGATGAAGCTGCAACCCATAATGAGGTCCTGGTTATGGGGGACTTTAACTACCCGGATATTAACTGGGAAACAGAAACCTGTGAAACCCATAAAGGCAACAGGTTTCTGCTAATAACCAAGAAAAATTATCTTTCACAATTGGTGCAGAATCCAACCAGAGGAGCAGCACTTTTAGACCTAATACTATCTAATAGACCTGACAGAATAACAAATCTGCAGGTGGTTGGGCATTTAGGAAATAGCGACCACAATATTGTGCAGTTTCACCTGTCTTTCACTAGGGGGACTTGTCAGGGAGTCACAAAAACATTGAACTTTAGGAAGGCAAAGTTTGAACAGCTTAGAGATGCCCTTAATCTGGTAGACTGGGACAATATCCTCAGAAATGAGAATACAGATAATAAATGGGAAATGTTTAAGAACATCCTAAATAGGCAGTGTAAGCGGTTTGTACCTTGTGGGAATAAAAGGACTAGAAATAGGAAAAACCCAATGTGGCTAAACAAAGAAGTAAGACAGGCAATTAACAGTAAAAAGAAAGCATTTGCACTACTAAAGCAGGATGGCACCATTGAAGCTCTAAAAAACTATAGGGAGAAAAATACTTTATCTAAAAAACTAATTAAAGCTGCCAAAAAGGAAACAGAGAAGCACATTGCTAAGGAGAGTAAAACTAATCCCAAACTGTTCTTCAACTATATCAATAGTAAAAGAATAAAAACTGAAAATGTAGGCCCCTTAAAAAATAGTGAGGAAAGAATGGTTGTAGATGACGAGGAAAAAGCTAACATATTAAACACCTTCTTCTCCACGGTATTCACGGTGGAAAATGAAATGCTAGGTGAAATCCCAAGAAACAATGAAAACCCTATATTAAGGGTCACCAATCTAACCCAAGAAGAGGTGCGAAACCGGCTAAATAAGATTAAAATAGATAAATCTCCGGGTCCGGATGGCATACACCCACGAGTACTAAGAGAACTAAGTAATGTAATAGATAAACCATTATTTCTTATTTTTAGTGACTCTATAGCAACAGGGTCTGTTCCGCAGGACTGGCGCATAGCAAATGTGGTGCCAATATTCAAAAAGGGCTCTAAAAGTGAACCTGGAAATTATAGGCCAGTAAGTCTAACCTCTATTGTTGGTAAAATATTTGAAGGGTTTCTGAGGGATGTTATTCTGGATTATCTCAATGAGAATAACTGTGTAACTCCATATCAGCATGGGTTTATGAGAAATCGCTCCTGTCAAACCAATCTAATCAGTTTTTATGAAGAGGTAAGCTATAGACTGGACCACGGTGAGTCATTGGACGTGGTATATCTCGATTTTTCCAAAGCGTTTGATACCGTGCCGCACAAGAGGTTGGTACACAAAATGAGAATGCTTGGTCTGGGGGAAAATGTGTGTAAATGGGTTAGTAACTGGCTTAGTGATAGAAAGCAGAGGGTGGTTATAAATGGTATAGTCTCTAACTGGGTCGCTGTGACCAGTGGGGTACCGCAGGGGTCAGTATTGGGACCTGTTCTCTTCAACATATTCATTAATGATCTGGTAGAAGGTTTACACAGTAAAATATCGATATTTGCAGATGATACAAAACTATGTAAAGCAGTTAATACAAGAGAAGATAGTATTCTGCTACAGATGGATCTGGATAAGTTGGAAACTTGGGCTGAAAGGTGGCAGATGAGGTTTAACAATGATAAATGTAAGGTTATACACATGGGAAGAGGGAATCAATATCACCATTACACACTGAACGGGAAACCACTGGGTAAATCTGACAGGGAGAAGGACTTGGGGATCCTAGTTAATGATAAACTTACCTGGAGCAGCCAGTGCCAGGCAGCAGCTGCCAAGGCAAACAGGATCATGGGGTGCATTAAAAGAGGTCTGGATACACATGATGAGAGCATTATACTGCCTCTGTACAAATCCCTAGTTAGACCGCACATGGAGTACTGTGTCCAGTTTTGGGCACCGGTGCTCAGGAAGGATATAATGGAACTAGAGAGAGTACAAAGGAGGGCAACAAAATTAATAAAGGGGATGGGAGAACTACAATACCCAGATAGATTAGCGAAATTAGGATTATTTAGTCTAGAAAAAAGACGACTGAGGGGCGATCTAATAACCATGTATAAGTATATAAGGGGACAATACAAATATCTCGCTGAGGATCTGTTTATACCAAGGAAGGTGACGGGCACAAGGGGGCATTCTTTGCGTCTGGAGGAGAGAAGGTTTTTCCACCAACATAGAAGAGGATTCTTTACTGTTAGGGCAGTGAGAATCTGGAATTGCTTGCCTGAGGAGGTGGTGATGGCGAACTCAGTCGAGGGGTTCAAGAGAGGCCTGGATGTCTTCCTGGAGCAGAACAATATTGTATCATACAATTATTAGGTTCTGTAGAAGGACGTAGATCTGGGGATTTATTATGATGGAATATAGGCTGAACTGGATGGACAAATGTCTTTTTTCGGCCTTACTAACTATGTTACTATGTTACTATGTTACAAAACTCTGAGCTAGTGGAATGACCTTACAGCATCATGGATCAGCTCAGTAAGATGAATGAAATATATACCAATAAAACATCCTTGCAGAGATAGAAATGAAGGTTGTAGCATATATGCAGCAGATGAAGGAGATATATACCTGTATGAAAAGAAGAGAGGAGTGTTAGATTCACGCCATGTACAACTGCCAGGCACTTAGAATAAAATGTGCATAAATGCTCCTTGCATCAAGTGTTTTGCTCAGGACAAACAGCAACCATGATCTACATCATCACATTAAGGATGATTACAGGAGAGAATGCACACATATACAACCAAAGGAGGTTAGTTATGAGCTAATCTGCCCAAATTTGAATTTGGCCAGTAAATTTGATTCACATGGAATTTATTAGATGTGAAACGAATACACATACTGTATACAGAGTGATTCAGTCGCTACTCTACCCAGTAAAACTGCTGTAACTTCTGAAGGAGGCAATCTATCATACTGAAATTTGGACTGATGTTTTAAAACAGGTGTTGAAAATGTCCATCTTTCTCATCCAAGCACGCATGCATGCACCATTCCATACTGTTGAATGTATTCCCCAGTACGTCTGGAGTCACAGCACAAATTTCTCACTGTATGTTCTCTCAGAGTGCTTGTAATGTTTGTGGTTTGTTACTGTACACCTATCCCATCAAATGGCCACCAAGGAAAACATGTGGTGGTGTCACATAAGTACAGTGACTTCGTACAGGCAAACACGACCTTTCATGGCCACTGTCATGTGTAATACGACATGCTTGTCTCTCGGAAAGCATGTGCAACTAGTTTTGTGACAATGCCCGAAGTCGCTGTTTCACATCTTGAATTGTTTCCTCAGTTTCCTTGTTTCCTCAGACATTTTCGAACGTCCTCCATCATATCTACCTTTAATGTTTCTCTACGTTCCAGCTTATTCATCCATGACAGAATACACTGTTTGAACAGTGGATTTTGACCTTCAAACTTCTCTAGAAACTCACGATGGCACCTCTTTAAAGACTCAGTTTTCCAATAAGTTTCCACAATGAAAACACTCTCCTCCTAATTTGCTAGCTTCCTGCCGAAAACAGAAGCTGATGTGAGCTGTAATAACACCTTAGATACTTTCCAATATTTCTTGTGTACAGATCTACCAAATTTGAGTATGGGATGAGCAAAGTTTTTAAAGTGTGCCCGCTCTGCCTCATAGCAGCCACAGAGATGAGTTTTACAGTGGAGTGTGCACAGAACTCTAGCTGTGTCTATGAGAACAGTGTGCAAATGTAATTTTCCCGGAACCACTCCTGCACAGCGCGAATCCCTCCTGCACAGCATGAATCACTGGAAAATGGAAAAAGTTTTCCATCTTCATCTTTCTGACTTTCCATGAAAATCGGATCACACTTGGATGTCATCTGAGTGTGGTCCAATTTTGTCATGGACCCGAGGATCTGTGAAAACCATGGAGAGCACTCGTATTAGAAAATCGGACATGTGATTGAGTCGTAACAGTGAGAGTGAACGCGTTGTACTTACTCCATTCTTGGAGTCATGAATAAACTATACTTAAACTAAATTATCATCAATGCATGATTAGACATTATTAGTGCCCAGGTTCTCATCCTAGATGACATTTCCTTGGCTTTTGCCTAACCAGAACTTTCTGTACAACATGTAGTAAATGCTTGGCACACCCTGTGCAGACGTTAAGTGTTATAATTGATTGTTCCACTTGACAAGCAGACCTCTGACATGCCAAGAAGTTATTAATTCTACAGTACAGGCCCATTATGGTCTGAATTCTTAAGTCAATAATATAAATCAAACAATGGCTTTGTGCGCTGAGATTCCTTGGCATACAGTAGCACAAGTAAGCCGTATATGTCTTAGGGTGGTCATAGACAGAAGCATAATGATCGCGGCCACACAGAGTGCAAGTCCAAGGACGCAGATTCAGATGAAATGTATTGCATCACAGAGACTCACTGGCTCCATACACTGCAAAACATGCTGCTGGCCAATCAGAGGTCAGCAGCTGATGTCGACGCGCAAGTCAATGGTGGCAAACGGTAGTGATATTATATGCTGTCCTTCGTTTGCAAAGGGACTAAGTCCTGCTTTTCCACTTCTGAGCATGCCCAAAGGAAGACTTCTCATTGGAGGTCGGGGGTCACATGCTCAGGTCCTGTAGCAACTCCCATTGGTCCTCCAGGAAGATCCTGAAGTTGCTGCAACTATAAAAGGTTCACGTGGCCGCACGGCCATGCGCTAGTATCATTTGTGTATGTGCTTGTCGCCAGTTGATACACTACCAATCTCTCTACATGTGGTGTGCGTTCGTCTAGCTTTGGGAATACTCTCTGGCAGGCAGATAGCGTTAGTGGGGGGCAATTAGCTGCTTGGCTTAGCATCAGGTTCCTTCCTGTGTGCGGTTAGCATGGAAGAGTTCCTGAGCAAGCATAACCCTAGTTAGGGCATTATTCCCACGTGGAATATTACAACTCTGTGTAGCAACAGGGTTTGTTCACATTCAGACCGAGTGACAGTACTCGTGTCTATACCACCAAATAGTGCCACCATCTATTAGCAGCAGGTCTCACTCCTGCATGGTGAACCTCGGACTGCGAACGCACCTATGCTACTCTAATTATTCGGTGCGTTCCACCAGCCCTAACATAACATAAGTCCCGGGCCGCTCGAGAACCCGTGGTCTGTAATGTCTCCCAGCAGTTAGGACATTATGCCAATAAATGTCCCCAGCGATCGGGAAAACGATTGCGTCTAGTAACCGTAGGAGGAGGTGATTCACTAAACACAGCAACGTTTTCCTCTAAACTGTCTTTTAAGGGGACAATTACCATAGGCCCATCCACTCTTTCGGTAGAGCTTTGGTGGATTTTGGGGCGGAGGGCAATTTTATGTCTTCTGCCTTTGCCCAACATCACACAGTACCCCTGGTGATGCTCGCCAAACCAGTAACCGTACGAGTGGGGAATGGGTTGACACTGCCCTTACAGATTACTCACAGTCACTGGACCATCCCATTTACCCTATCCATGTCCCCATCTCATCAGAAGATTATATCCTTACTTGTCATTCCTGACGGAATTGATGAGGTCCTGTTAGGGATACCTTGGTTACGGTATCACTCCCCTCATATTGAGTGGTCCACAGGTAGAGTTTTGGGTTGGAGTAAATCTTGTGAGGATAGATGTCAGAGGGAATGCGTTCAGGTTGCTACTACAGAGGTACCCGCAGATCTTTCGTCTCTCCAAAGCATTATTGGTCCTTTGCGGGCGTGTTCTCCAAGAGGGCTGCGGAGACCCTTCCGCCTCACTGCTCCTATGACTGTCCTACTGACCTCTTGCCTGGTGCTGAGCCTCCCCGGGGTTGAGTCTACCCGTTATCTCTCCCGGAAGGAAGTCAGTGTCACCTGCAGGAGCTGGGTTCTTCTTCGTGTAGAAGAAGAACGGGGAACTACGTCCATGCCTAGACTACAGGGGTCATTACGCCATCGCCGTTAAGAATAAGTACCCACTGCCCCTGATATCTGAGCTCTTTGATAGGCTTCGGAGAGCAAGGATATTTACTAAATTAGATCTGCTGGGTGCCTACAACCTGATTTGCATCCGTGAGGGGGACGAATGGAAGACGGCTTTTAACACCAGGGATGGGAACTATGAATAACTAGTGATGCTCTTTGGACTCTGTAATGCCCCAGCCATTTTCCAAGACTTTGTAAATGATATCTTCCGGGATATGCTCTCCACCTCGGTCATAGTCTATCTGGATGATATTCTTATCTTCTCTCCAGATATTGACTCCCACCGGAGAGATGTTTGCAAAGTCTTCGACATCTTAGAGGCAAATTCCCTTTACGCCAAGTTGGAGAAATGTGTGTTTGAGCAGGAGTCCTTACCTTTCCTTGGCTATATCATCTCCGCCCAGGGTTTGGCTATGGATCCTGCCAAACTACAGGCTGTGATGGACTGGCAAGAACCCCATTCTCTTAAAGCAGTGCAGCGCTTTATGGGGTTCATTAACCATTATCGCAAGTTCATCCATCATTTCTCAACTTTGGTAGCTCCTTTGGTAGCCCTCACCAAGAAGGCAGTAAATCCCAAATTGTGGTCGGAGGAGGTCTCCAAGGCCTTTACTTCTATTAAGTCTCATTTTGCCAGCGCTCCCATCCTACGTAGCCCCGATTTAGGTAAGCCGTTTATAATGGAGGTGGATGCCTCATCCATTGGTGCTGGAGCAGTCTTCTTCCAAAAGGATGCTCAAGGTCGGAAGCATCCTTGCATCTTCTTCTCCAAGACCTTCACACCATCGGAGAGGAATTATTCCATCGGGGACAGGGAGTTGCTAGCCATGAAGTTGGCTTTCTCAGAGTAGAGACACCTCCTGAAAGGGGCTCGCTTTCCCTTTCAAGTTTTTATAGACCACAAAAATTTGGTGTATATTCAGACTGCACAGCAACTAAATTCTCTCCAGGCTAGATGGTCCCTGTTCTTTTCCTGGTTCCATTTCACCCTCCATTTTCTTTCTGGGGAGAAGAACATTCGTGCCGATGCTCTCTCTCGCTCCGTGGTGTCATCTGAGGAGGAGAAGGAGGAGCCTCAAATTATTGTCTCTTCTGAGAGTCTGAGAACTGTGGCTCCAGTTTCGCTAGAGTCTGTGCCCCCGGGCAAGACTTTTGTACCATCAAATTTGCAGTGTGTTTTTCTAGCTTTGGGAATACTCTCAGGCAGGCAGTTAGCATCAGTGGAGGCATATAGCTGCTTGGTTTAACATTAGGTTCCTTCCTGTGTGCGGTTAGCATGGAAGAATTCTTGAGCAAGCACAACCCTAGTTAGGGCATTATTCCCATGTGGAATCTTACAACAGGGTTTGTTCTTATTCAGACCGAGTGACAGTACTCATGTCTATACCGCCTAATTGTGTCGCCTTCTATTAGCAGCTGGTCTCATCCCTGCATGGTGGACCCCGGGCTGTGAACTCACCTATGCTACTCTACTAATTACTCGGTGCGTTCCGCCAGCCCTAACAAGTATGCTCTGGAGTCTACAGAGCATACTAACCATGGGGTGGAAATAATCTTTTTGCTCAGCTGTCTCACTGCCTGAGGTCAGTCCCATCCTACATGCATCTGGTCCTTGGTGAATCCTCTTCTCTGTCTAGACTAGATGGAAGTTGTGTCATCATGATTCATGTTGTGACATCTGATGTCTACTCTCTGCCGGAACCCATGAAATGAAGTTGTTGGAAAACTTGAAGAAGACACACAGAGTACTGAATGATGGCCGGAGGCAAATTTGACATCAGCAATTCACCTTGAAAAGGTTCACTCATCTCTAATTTGTGGTCTTTATACTTAATACTACAACTCTTGGCAAAAATTATGGAATCACTGGCCTTGGAGGATGTTCATTCAGTTGTTTAATTTTGTAGAAAAAAAGCAGATCACAGACATGGCACAAAACTAGAGAGATGTCAATTGAAACAAAGGAGAGGATTATCAAACTCTTAAAAAGAGGGTAAATCATCACGCAAGGTTGCAAAAGATGTTGGTTGTTCAACGGCAGCTGTGTCTTAAATCGGGACCAAATACAAAAAACATGGGAAGGTTGTTAAAGGCAAAGATACTGGTAGACCAAGGAAGATATCAAAGCGTCAAGGCCAGAATTTTAAAGCAATATGTATCAAAACAGGAAATGCACAACAAAACAAATGAGGAATGAATGGGTGGAAACTGGAGTCAACGTCTGTTACCGAACTGGAAGAAATCACCTAAAGGAAATGGGACTTACATACAGAAAAGCTAAACAAAAGCCACCATTAACACCTAAACAGAAAAAAACAAGGTTACAATGGGCTAAGGAAAAGTAATTGTGGACTGTGGATGACTGGATGAAAGTCATATTCAGTGATGAATTGCGAATCTGTATTGGGCAAGGTCATGATGCTGGAACTTTTGTTTGGTGCCATTCCAATGAGATTTATAAAGATGACTGCCTTAAAAGAACATGCAAATTTCCACAGTCATTGATGATATGGGGCTGCATGTCAGGTAAAGGCACTGGGGAGATGACTGTCATTACATCTTCAATAAATGCACAGGTTTATGTTGATATTTTGGACACTTTTCTTATCCCATCAATTTAAAGCATGTTTGGGGGTTATGAAATCATTTTTCAAGATGATAATGCATATTGCTATAGAGCAAAAACTTTGAAAACATTCCTTGAAAATAGACACATAAGGTCAATGTCATGGCCTGCAAATAGTCCGGATCTCAATCCAATTGAAAATCTTTGGTGGAAGTTGAAGAAAATGGTCCATGATGAGGCTCCAACCTGCAAAGCTGATCTGCAACAGCAATCAGAGGAAGTTGGAGCCAGATTGATGAAGAGTCCTGTGTGACCCTCTTTAAGTCCATGCCTCAGAGACTGCAAGCTGTTAGAAAAGCCAGAGGTGGTGCAACAAAATACTAGTGATGTTTTGGACTGTTTTTTGTTTGTTTGTTTTTCATGATTCCTAAATTTTTTCCTCAGAATTGAGTGAATCCATATTTTTTTCCCTATGCTTGGTTTAAAAAAGTAACCATTACTGATTACCTCATTTTTTCTTCTTGATTTCTTTTAGTGTTTCTTAAAGCCAGAAAGTTGCCATTTGAAATGACTTTAGTTTTGTGCCATGTCTGTGATCTGCTTTTTTTCTACAAAATAAAACAACTGAATGAAAATCCTCCAAGGTGGGTGATTCCATACTTTTTGCCAGGAGTTGTACAAACTGTGACATCTAAGTCTAATTGCGATTTGACCATTTGTGCAGGTCCCATTGAATGACTACTAGATTGCATTCATTGATGAGAATGGGTCCCCTTTGATAAACTAATTGCTTTGGGTGACTGATAGCCATACTACCTATATACCTATGTTGGATACATGTGCTACTTTTCCACGTGTAAGTCAGTGTCAACATGAAGGTTGACTAAAGCCTCCCACACAACTGAAATAAATATAGGCTGATGGCTGAATTCTCTGAATCCACTATATCCTCAGCTTTTAAAGGATCAGGCCACTGAATTGAATCTGTCTGATCTGTCTCTCCTACAACATCATCTCTCAGAGGACACCGCTTGTATGGAATACCCCATGCACAATAGTTGATTGACTAATCGTGCTAGGATCAGGGGATTTGGCAAGCTTTCTACCCCCTGCGATATCCGAGGTATTTGTACAGTGGATGTGTGAACTAACAATATTGAGCGGGCTCAATGCAGCGTGGTTGGCGGCTATATAATGCAGAGAGTAATTGCAGTGGTGGTAATAGCTTAACCTCTTAGATGGTGCTGTCAATTGAAAGAATGGCACTCAGTAGGTAAGGAATAGTGGAAGTTTGTTTCTGATGATAAGTATA
Source organism: Ranitomeya imitator (assembly GCF_032444005.1). Classification (NCBI taxonomy): domain Eukaryota; kingdom Metazoa; phylum Chordata; class Amphibia; order Anura; family Dendrobatidae; genus Ranitomeya; species Ranitomeya imitator. The sequence continues at coordinate 51,957,676 of NC_091283.1, forward strand.
CAGTACACTGCAATACAATAGTATAACAGGCTATTGTATGGGTGATGAGCCATTTGCAGGTTCAAGTTCTCTAAGGGGATTAATAAAAATAATAACATAAAAAAAGTTTAAAAAAAACAACAAATCTGAAAGTTTAACTCACACTGTTTTCCCTCATGAAACAAATAGTGAAATTAAAAATAATGCAACAATTTATGACTTAATGCAACTATTTTCACAAGAAAAAAAATCATAGTTATGGCTTTCAATATATGGAGATTAACGTCAATTTTCTTTTACTTTTAAGATGCTAGACTCTCATTTTCCAATAGAACTCAGTTACTAGGTACATTTAATAGTAAAATGTATAATGTAATTCAAAATTGCCTCTCATCCTTAAAAAAAAAGAATAAAACGATCTTATACAGCTATTATAGGAAATCTAAATATATTAAGGCTCATGGAAGAAGAGTGAGAAAATCACAAAAGTGCAAAAACGAAAAATTGTCTAATACTAAAGTGATTAATATATATTGAGGCTTCATAGAGAGACCAATGTAAGTCTACTCTTATTTTTAGTAGCAGTGTGAAATTTAGATTGAATCCTCCCTTTTAGGAAAATACTACAATCTGATCCATATTACGAGTAACAAATGTCTAATGACTGGAGAGGTGGGAACTTCCCTTCCTACACATACAGTATCAATAAATGTAGAATATAGATGTCCCTCTAACGCATAGTGGAAGTCTTGTCTAAAGTCATAAAATGTTTGACATTGGATCTTTAAGTGATTTTCGACCTTGTAGCAGTCCACACATTTTAAACATATTGCAATCCAGTTTGAATATTTTTCCTTTAAGAAGCTCTGAAATATTAAATTTCTTCCTTCTCAGAATGTGAATTCAAAGAAGTCATGGAGAATACTGTATTACTCCTCCTCACGCATGTTAGATCTCATAGCCGATCAGGTGCGAAAATCTATTATTCTTCATCTCAGCATCTCTTCTTACTGTATTCAGTTTTTATAGTTCATTGAATAGAATGTTAATCTTAAAAATCCTAATTCTAAGAATTCTTATATTAGGGGAAATGCCTGAAATGTTAGAGGAGGCCATTGTCTCCACGATCCGATGGAAATTTACTGTTAATACCATGTTAGAAACATGCTAAAATGGTATTCCAGCCATAAACATTTGTCACGTACCTACTTATAGATGATAACTGTTAAATCAGTGGGGTCCGACTAGCTTCTAACTGGGAGACGGTAGGATGGGGAGAAGAAGGGATGGACATCATTTTTAGTTCCAGTCATGAGAATCCATTGTTGTAGTATTTTTTGTCTACCCAGTGGATAGATGCTTAAATCTTCTGGCTATTACCCACCTTCAAAGCAAATTTCACACCACCATATGAAAATAAAATCATTCAATTTTCAAACAGATGACTTTGCATCTGTATTGTCATCCATATGGTATCCATATAGCAAACAAAAGATTTCAGTTGGAAGTGGGCTGTTCAGCAGACACGAAAAACTGATGTGGTCACTGGACCTGGGTTCTACAAACGTATTCACTCATCTCTAATGCCAATGTATACTCCAGCTAGAGATATATCTAATGCCGAGAGGACTGTTGGCAATCGTCATCACGAGGCAAAAAGTTAGAATCAGCTGGTTTCTACTAGACAAAGGCGGCCATGACATTACGAGAGGAATTTCGTATCTTGTATTTGGATTGCCTGCAAGGGCCGTAGGGTACTCAGTATAAGGTCCGATTCCTAAAGGGGCTGTCACACTGGCTGCGGTAGGGATTGTCAATGTGGCACCCCTAGGGGTATTTGCCACAAAAATAGTTACTGACAGTAAATACAAATACTAAAATAGCAAGACTGCACTACCACCTCCGGCCAGAAGGGGGAGCTCCAGAGACTCCCCTTGATCCATTCTGGTCTGAGAGAAGAAATGGCAGTTGGGCTAAGGAGCTGAAAGTGAGAGGTCATACAGCTGAATTTCTAACAGCCCTATGACGGTTTCCAGGCCCAAATCACCGGCCTGAGGAGAAGAGGGACAGAGAAAAGGGACATTGTGAGAACCGGGTAGCATTAATCACTACCCAGAACAGGCGCAAAGACGGATACCGGATCCGTGGCTGTATTCATTACATATAATACAGCAACCGGAAAAACGTGAGGTGATATCAGCTTCACTAGGGTCGGACGCAGCAACAGACACAGAGTTCAGCGGTACTCCCGGAGGGGGTAAGCCGATAAAAGGACTCGGGTTGCCCGTCGAACCAGGACCCGGAGGGGACAGATTGGGCCGGCAGCCAGTTCACATACAGCAGCAGGGCCACACAGAAACTGCGTACAATAAGAGGCGAAGACCCCGGCAGGGTCAAAGTAACTCAGAGTTCCCATACAGACTCCGGTGACAGGACTGGTTGTAAATCCTTTTTTGTTAAAGTAAACTGGTTAAACGTTTCAGTGCCTCAGTCTTTCATTTGGACAATAGCCATCTATCCAGGATCGGGATCATCGCCGCTGGGAGAACCTGCTGCTGATCAAGTAAGTGCCTGTCCCCTCACGATACCCCTTAGACTGTGCATTGCCTGAGGCCACAGCACCGGGTCAAGCCACCCGTGACATCCCCCTCAAGAGACAGACCCCATTGGTCCGGTGCTGGGTATCCCGGTCTCTTGGGCGTCACAATTGGCGTCACGAACAGGATCTAGCCAGCCCGTATACCGGGTATTGTGTGCCGTGATTGGAGCCCAAAACTGTGAAAACTTGGATGAAAAACCTTGAAAATTGACTTTATTAAAGAAAAATCCATTCCCCATTGAAAACTATTGAAAGTGACTTTTCCCCATTGGTTATAATGGAGTAAAGATGGCCGCCATCCCCTGAGGTAATCACCTCATAACCGTTAGGCACGAGACTGTTAATTGAGCTATGCCATCACCTGAACCCCAGTCTGACTGAAAAACTTCAGAATCCGCCATTACAGAGCGCGCGGCGGGCGGGAGCAGCAGGGGGCGTGTCATTGTGGGCGGCACCAAGCTGAGCGCTCTGACGTCAGAGCAAGGGGAAAACCGATCCTGCTGCACAGCGGAACGAATCTACACTATCCCGACGGAAGCGGAGGACCGGAAGGGTCCAGATTAACTAAGGGGGCACAGTATGTCGCAGCACGGAGACGCCGCAGCACCCGGCGACGCTAATGCAGCTGAAAGACAGAGTGTCGATAGAGAGTCCGGTAGCACAGCGGTGCAAGGAGTGGCGCCCATCATGCCGGTGCTGATGCCATATACCCCGGGTGGCCCATGGCTTCCAATGTATGAAGGTGAGCCTAATACCCTTGACGATTTCAGAGAAAAGATGCTGGCCCATTTTGACATGTTCCCCGTGGGTGAAGTTCAGCGTGTTAGTCTCCTGATGATGCAGTTAAGTGGCCATGCTAAGCGAGAAGTCACAGCATGGGCAGCTGATCTAAAAGGCACTGTTGAACGCATATTTGCTGGATTAAAAGCTACATTTGAAACCACTGCCAGCAGCAAAGCTAAAGTACGATTCTTTAATTGCAAACAAAAAGTTAATGAGGGCGTGAGAGACTTTGCCTTAAACCTGCAGGAAGCCCTTAAATCACTTACACTGGCTGAACCCATTTTTAACACCGGAGCGGATAAACTGCTAAGAGATCAATTTATTGAGGGACTCTACACCCCTTCTCACCGGGGGCATGTGAGCATGCTTGTTTTTAAGAACCCTGAATTGACATTTGCCCAATTAAAGGAGAGCGCTATATGTCTCCAGCTGGCAGAGGCACCTCGGGATCAGGAGCCTGTGCAACCCATGGCAGAGGCTCCTCAACAACAGGGAGTGCCAGTGACATCAGCTATGTCTGGGGCCATTGCTAAGCCCCTGGGGCCCAGTACTAATGAGGCTCTTCAACAAAAGCTTGACTCTTTAACTGATATTGTTGCTTCAATGGCTAAAATCATGCAGGAAATGAGAGGACCCAAGATGGAGTTGTCAAACCGTAGAGAAGATGTTCCATGGATGAGACCCCGGAGATACCCGACATGGAGAGGACGACCCCGCGACTGCTACCAACCGGATGGACAGCCCATTTGCCGCCGTTGCCAGCAGCCAGGCCACTTTGCACGAGATTGTGATTTAAACGGGAATCCCCTGGGAATGCGGGCCGCTTCTCAGGAATGAACTTTCAAGGCCCAACACCCTGGCACGACAGGTACATCGGAGGACGACCCATTATCCCTATCGTGCTGGACGGAATGCCCCTCAACGCTTTGCTGGACACAGGTTCCCAGATTTCATCTATACCGTATATCCTTTATAAGAGGTACTGGGCTGATGCAGATATTGATAAAGAGCCCTCTGATGTTGAACTAGGTATATGGGCCAGTAATGGTAAGTTGGTACCGAAACTAGGATTCAGGGAGATGACCATAAAGATTGGTAAAGTAGAATTGAAGAAACAGGGTATAATTGTTGTTGATGTTGACCGGCAGAACTGTGAACCAACTGTATTGATAGGAATGAATGTGTTAGAGAACTGCTTTTCCGAAGTCATTTCTGTCTTACAGCAAATTGCTGAAACTGCCCAATCCTGCCAACAGAGAGTTCTCCGGAGGGAAATAAAAGTATTGATGTTAAGGCAACAGGTAGAAGTTGCAGGTGGAGAAATCGGCAGTGTGAGGGTAAGTGATCCGACATCTATTGTAATCCCACCAAAAACAGAAATGCTGGTATGGTGTAGAGCAGCCATTGGTGCTAAGGGACGAGATTATCAAGCCTTAACAGAACCAGTGTACACCGACAGCAGGCCCACTATACTCACAGCACGAGGGATAGTCGAGGTACACCGAGGACAGGTGCCGGTACGACTTTTTAACTGTGGAGAGGAAGAGGTCACTTTGCCAAGGTATGCTACAGTGGCAAAGCTATATACTGTTGACAACAATGCCATCACAACCATTGAGCCCTTAGAACCAACCTGTCAGGTGGAAGGCAACGGCTCAGATGGAGAATTGGAGGATTGGTGCCAACAGCTACACGTGGGCATAAATTCAACACCTACCCATCAAAAACAAGGGGTGTATAGGCTAGTGACGGAATATGAACAAGTCTTCAGTAAACACCCATTGGACTTCAGACGGATAGAAGGGGTAGAACACACAATCCCCACCGGTGACCATCCCCCAATAAAAGAAAGATATAGACCCATACCGCCCGCTCACTATCAATGTGCAAAAGATATGCTGAGGGAGATGAAACAGGCCGGGGTAATAAGAGACAGCTGTAGCCCCTGGGCGGCCCCTCTGGTGATTGTCAAAAAAAAAGACGGAACCATGAGAATGTGCGTAGACTACCAGCAGATTAATAACATCACCCATAAAGACGCCTACCCTTTGCCTAGGATAGAAGAGTCATAGTAACATAGTAACATAGTAACATAGTTAGTAAGGCCGAAAAAAGACATTTGTCCATCCAGTTCAGCCTATATTCCATCATAATAAATCCCCAGATCTACGTCCTTCTACAGAACCTAATAATTGTATGATACAATATTGTTCTGCTCCAGGAAGACATCCAGGCCTCTCTTGAACCCCTCGACTGAGTTCGCCATCACCACCTCCTCAGGCAAGCAATTCCAGATTCTCACTGCCCCAACAGTAAAGAATCCTCTTCTATGTTGGTGGAAAAACCTTCTCTCCTCCAGACGCAAAGAATGCCCCCTTGTGCCCGTCACCTTCCTTGGTATAAACAGATCCTCAGCGAGATATTTGTATTGTCCCCTTATATACTTATACATGGTTATTAGATCGCCCCTCAGTCGTCTTTTTTCTAGACTAAATAATCCTAATTTCGCTAATCTATCTGGGTATTGTAGTTCTCCCATCCCCTTTATTAATTTTGTTGCCCTCCTTTGTACTCTCTCTAGTTCCATTATATCCTTCCTGAGCACCGGTGCCCAAAACTGGACACAGTACTCCATGTGCGGTCTAACTAGGGATTTGTACAGAGGCAGTATAATGCTCTCATCATGTGTATCCAGACCTCTTTTAATGCACCCCATGATCCTGTTTGCCTTGGCAGCTGCTGCCTGGCACTGGCTGCTCCAGGTAAGTTTATCATTAACTAGGATCCCCAAGTCCTTCTCCCTGTCAGATTTACCCAGTGGTTTCCCGTTCAGTGTGTAATGGTGATATTGATTCCCTCTTCCCATGTGTATAACCTTACATTTATCATTGTTAAACCTCATCTGCCACCTTTCAGCCCAAGTTTCCAACTTATCCAGATCCATCTGTAGCAGAATACTATCTTCTCTTGTATTAACTGCTTTACATAGTTTTGTATCATCTGCAAATATCGATATTTTACTGTGTAAACCTTCTACCAGATCATTAATGAATATGTTGAAGAGAACAGGTCCCAATACTGACCCCTGCGGTACCCCACTGGTCACAGCGACCCAGTTAGAGACTATACCATTTATAACCACCCTCTGCTTTCTATCACTAAGCCAGTTACTAACCCATTTACACACATTTTCCCCCAGACCAAGCATTCTCATTTTGTGTACCAACCTCTTGTGCGGCACGGTATCAAACGCTTTGGAAAAATCGAGATATACCACGTCCAATGACTCAGCGTGGTCCAGCCTATAGCTTACCTCTTCATAAAAACTGATTAGATTGGTTTGACAGGAGCGATTTCTCATAAACCCATGCTGATATGGAGTTAAACAGTTATTCTCATTGAGATAATCCAGAATAACATCCCTCAGAAACCCTTCAAATATTTTACCAACAATAGAGGTTAGACTTACTGGCCTATAATTTCCAGGTTCACTTTTAGAGCCCTTTTTGAATATTGGCACCACATTTGCTATGCGCCAGTCCTGCGGAACAGACCCTGTCGCTATAGAGTCACTAAAAATAAGAAATAATGGTTTATCTATTACATTACTTAGTTCTCTTAGTACTCGTGGGTGTATGCCATCCGGACCCGGAGATTTATCTATTTTAATCTTATTTAGCCGGTTTCGCACCTCTTCTTGGGTTAGATTGGTGACCCTTAATATAGGGTTTTCATTGTTTCTTGGGATTTCACCTAGCATTTCATTTTCCACCGTGAATACCGTGGAGAAGAAGGTGTTTAATATGTTAGCTTTTTCCTCGTCATCTACAACCATTCTTTCCTCACTATTTTTTAAGGGGCCTACATTTTCAGTTTTTATTCTTTTACTATTGATATAGTTGAAGAACAGTTTGGGATTAGTTTTACTCTCCTTAGCAATGTGCTTCTCTGTTTCCTTTTTGGCAGCTTTAATTAGTTTTTTAGATAAAGTATTTTTCTCCCTATAGTTTTTTAGAGCTTCAATGGTGCCATCCTGCTTTAGTAGTGCAAATGCTTTCTTTTTACTGTTAATTGCCTGTCTTACTTCTTTGTTTAGCCACATTGGGTTTTTCCTATTTCTAGTCCTTTTATTCCCACAAGGTATAAACCGCTTACACTGCCTATTTAGGATGTTCTTAAACATTTCCCATTTATTATCTGTATTCTCATTTCTGAGGATATTGTCCCAGTCTACCAGATTAAGGGCATCTCTAAGCTGTTCAAACTTTGCCTTCCTAAAGTTCAATGTTTTTGTGACTCCCTGACAAGTCCCCCTAGTGAAAGACAGGTGAAACTGCACAATATTGTGGTCGCTATTTCCTAAATGCCCAACCACCTGCAGATTTGTTATTCTGTCAGGTCTATTAGATAGTATTAGGTCTAAAAGTGCTGCTCCTCTGGTTGGATTCTGCACCAATTGTGAAAGATAATTTTTCTTGGTTATTAGCAGAAACCTGTTGCCTTTATGGGTTTCACAGGTTTCTGTTTCCCAGTTAATATCCGGGTAGTTAAAGTCCCCCATAACCAGGACCTCATTATGGGTTGCAGCTTCATCTATCTGCTTTAGAAGTAGACTTTCCATGCTTTCTGTTATATTTGGGGGTTTGTAACAGACTCCAATGAGAATTTTGTTACCATTTTTCCCTCCATGAATTTCAACCCATATGGACTCGACATCCTCATTCCCTTCGCTAATATCCTCCCTTAAAGTGGATTTTAGACAAGACTTTACATAGAGACAAACCCCTCCTCCTCTCCGATTTTTACGATCCTTTCTAAACAGACAGTAACCCTGTAAGTTAACTGCCCAGTCATAGCTTTCATCTAACCATGTCTCGGTTATTCCCACTATGTCAAAGTTACCTGTAGATATTTCTGCTTCTAGTTCTTCCATCTTGTTTGTCAGGCTTCTGGCGTTTGCGAGCATGCAGTTTAGAGGATTTTGTTTTGTTCCAATCTCCTCACTGTGGATTGTTTTAGAAATGTTCTTACCTCCCTTCTGAGTATGTTTTCCTGGGTCATCTTTGTTCGAGTCTAATGTTTTTCTTCCCGTCCCCTCTTCTTCTAGTTTAACGCCCTCCTGATGAGTGTAGCGAGTCTTCTGGCGAATGTGTGTTTCCCAGGTTTGTTGAGGTGTAGTCCGTCTCTGGCGAGGAGTCCATCATACCAGTAATTCACACCGTGGTCCAGGAATCCAAATCCTTGTTGTCTGCACCATCGTCTTAGCCAGTTGTTTGCATCAAGGATCCTGTTCCATCTCCTGGTGCCATGCCCGTCTACTGGAAGGATAGAAGAAAAAACTACCTGTGCATCCAGTTCCTTTACTTTCTTCCCCAACTCTTCAAAGTCCTTGCAGATTGTCGGTAGGTCCTTCCTTGCCGTGTCATTGGTGCCAACATGTATCAGAAGAAATGGGTGGACGTCCTTGGAGCTGAAGAGCTTTGGTATCCTATCGGTCACATCCTTGATCATCGCACCTGGAAGGCAGCATACTTCTCTTGCAGTTATGTCCGGTCTGCAGATGGCTGCTTCGGTGCCTCTCAGTAGTGAGTCTCCCACCACCACCACTCTTCGTTGCTTCTTGGCTGTACTTTTTGCTGTCACTTGTTGCTGTGTGCCCTTTTCTTTTTTGCTTGCTGGTATTGCTTCATTCTTAGGTGTGCCATCTTCATCCTCTACAAAGATTTGATATCGGTTCTTCAGTTGTGTGGTTGGTGATTTCTCCATTGTCTTCTTGCTTCTTTTGGTCACATGCTTCCACTCATCTGCTTTTGGAGGTTCTCTGACACTTTTTGCACCTTCTGTGACCAGTAGAGATGCTTCTGTTCTGTCTAGAAAGTCTTCATTCTCTTTGATGAGTTTCAAAGTTGCTATTCTTTCTTCCAGACCCCGCACCTTTTCTTCTAAAAGGGCCACTAGTCTACACTTCTGACAGGTGAAATTGGATTCTTCTTCTGGTCGATCTGTGAACATGTAGCATATGCTGCAGCTCACCATGTAGGTTGTCACATCTGCCATGTTGCTCCTAGATCCTGCTGACTTGCTGTGTGTTTTCCTTCTTGTGTAATCTACTCAGCCAAGCTCTCTTGCAATAATGTCCTACAGGCACAAATTGCGGCGCGCGGTTTGGTGATGCTTTCGAAGCAGCTGGTCCCGGCTGTACCCAACGATCTTCTAGCTTAGGGAGACTTCGCTTCTCCCAGAAGGCACCTGGAATATGCAAATTAGCCTCCTGAAGCTTGAATCCCTGGTTTGTCCTTGACTGCTTTGAAATCTGCTAATTATTTTTCCACCTTAGACTTAACAAGCGGGTATTGGCAAGTCCCTGTGGCTGAGAGAGATAAGGAAAAGACGGCATTCACCACACCAATGGGTCTAAGTGAATTTAATCGCATGCCGTTCGGACTCTGCAATGCATCCGGTACCTTCCAGCGGCTGATGGAATGCTGCCTCGGACACAAGAACTTCGAGACCGTCCTCCTGTACCTAGATGATGTGATCGTCTACTCAAAGACTTACGAACAACACTTAAAAGACCTGGCAGAAGTGTTCGAAGCCTTATCCAGGTATGGCATGAAAATCAAGCCATCCAAATGTCACCTTCTCAAGCCAAAGGTACAGTACCTGGGACACATCGTGAGTTCGGAGGGAGTAGCACCGGATCCCGAGAAAATAACCGCCATAAGGGATTGGCCGAGACCTACCAGCGCAAAAGAAGTGAGGCAATTCCTGGGATTGGTGGGTTACTATCGCAGATTTATAAAAGGATTTACCAACTTGGCAGCACCCTTGCAAGACGCCTTGGTAGGGCAGACGAAGAAACCTTCAAACCGAAACCCTCCTTTCCAGTGGAACGACGAAAGGGAAGACTCCTTTGAACAACTAAAGAAGGCACTAACCGGAGAGGAGGTTCTGGCATACCCAGATTACCATCAGCCTTTCATCCTCTATACCGATGCCAGTAATGTGGGACTAGGAGCGGTGCTGTCACAAAAGCAAGAAGGTCGGGAGAAAGTCATCGCCTTTGCAAGTAGAAAGCTCCGGCCTACTGAAAGAAATCCAGAAAATTATAGCTCCTTCAAATTGGAACTACTGGCAGTAGTTTGGGCTGTGACGGAACGTTTCAAACACTATCTGGCCGCTGCAGAATTTATTGTCTATACTGACAACAATCCGTTGACCCACCTGGACACAGCCAAATTAGGTGCGTTAGAACAGCGATGGATAGCCCGGTTATCTAATTACAACTTCAAGATCAAGTATCGAGCAGGTCGCAAGAATGGAAATGCCGATGCCCTATCCCGGATGCCACACTTGAGAGATGTAGAAGAAGAAACGGGGGAGCTTGAAGAAATTGAACTACCAGCCTTCCATTATCCCAAGGCAAAACATCATCAGTCAAGTACCTATCAGAAACAACAAGAGGTGAATTTTAATCCGTTAGCACACCATAGATGGGCTGACACCCAAGACAGCAATCCGGCTGTGAAGTTGGTGAAGGAACTGTTAACTGAGCAAAGTGCATATCCCGATGAGGATGCCCCAGAAGAGACGCATCAACTCTGGAAAGAGAGAGGCAAAATGTTCCTGTATCAAGGGAAGCTCTGTAGAAGGTACACCAATCCGAAAACACATGAATTGGTTTGGCAGATTATCGTGCCTAAACAAGATGTCAAGATGGTCCTCGAAGCTTACCATAATGGTGCTGGTCACTTTGGTTGGAAAAAGTTAGAAGTACTTCTAAGAGAAAGATTTTATTGGGTCGGGATGAGAAAAACAATCGAACAGTGGTGCAGAAATTGTGGCCCGTGCAACCTCAGAAGAAACGATCAAAAGAACCAAAGAGCACCACTGCAGCCCATAATCACCAAACAACCACTTGAACTTGTAGCCATAGACCACGTGAAGTTAATACCAAGCCGGTCCGGCTATGTCTATGCCTTGACCATCGTGGACCATTATTCACGCTTCTTGGTAGTAGTACCCGTAAAAGATCTGACAGCAAAAACAGCAGCCAAAGCGTTCCAAACGTACTTTTGTAGACACCATGGATATCCGGAACAGGTTCTCACCGACCAAGGTACAGCCTTTGAATCAGAGATCTTCAGAGAATTCTGTAATATGTATGGTTGCAAAAAGATCCGGACGACAGCCTATCATCCACAAACAAACGGCTTATGCGAGAAGATGAACCATATTGTAATAGACCTACTAAAGACTTTACCTGAGACAGAAAGGAATCAATGGCCAGAGAAATTGCCTGACTTGGTGGATCTGTATAATCATGTCCCGGTGAGCTCCACCAACTGCACCCCAGCTTACCTTATGCGTGCAAGACCCGGCCAATTACCAATCGATCTAGAAATGGGAATTCTGAAACCAGACGCAGAAGTTCACGACTCTAATTGGGATATCCTACGGCAAAAGCAGTATCGCCAAGTGCAAGAGAGTGTGGAAAGAAGCCTTCAGCAAACTAGAGAAAGACAAGAGCGAACTTTCAACCAGAATGCTCTAGCGACCCCTTTAAGACCGGGTGACCAAGTGCTCAAGAGAAATCGTCAAACCAATAAACTGGACAATCAGTGGGAAGCCGTACCCTACACAGTTTTACCAACAAGAGTGGATAATCCTAAAATGTGTCTCATTAGCAAAAACGGAGGCTTAACATCTGTATTAGTGTCAAGAGACAATCTTAAATTATGTCCGGAAGCATTGAAAGAGCCAGACGTTGTCCAGCCAGAACCAGAAGTTATTCAACCCATACAGGTTCAACCAGTAAAGGAAAAAGAAGAGGAAGTGTATCACACCTGTATAGGAGACTTTCCCAAAACCCTACTAACATACCATGGTGCAGTAGTGGTTCCCATGGTGGCCTTTTACCCAACACCGAACCCAATACCAGAAGTCCCAAGACAGGAAGAGGCTGACCCCGTACTACAGGAGGTTCCAGGCCAGGAAGAACAGATTCCTGGTCAGAGTAATCCCATTCACGGTGGACTTGCCAACTCCATAGTCGTGGAATTATCTTTAGCAGAGCGGGCAGATACTACATCCGCAGTAGACAGTAGTACACCACATGAAGAGACACAGCTATTACGTAGATCACAGCGTAGTACCCAGGGTCAATTACCGGCCAGGTATGCAGATTACCAACTATAAAGCTCATAATGTGAATTGTATATATGTTATGCCGTATATAGTTAAACAGAAAATGTAGTATAGTCATTGTTATCAGTCTGCAACGTTTAAGCCCAGTGCCTACAGAGACTTGTCTGTATGAACTTCTTGCATATTCTTGAACTTGTTATCAGCCCGGAGGCACTAAATCAAAGCTCCGGAAAGACTGCTTTTTGAACTTTGCTTTTTGCTCTTTTTGAACTTTCTTTAGACTTTATATTGATAACTCCGTTGGAAAAATGGAACTAAATTCCTGGACACTAAGTACAATGCCTTTCCTAATACCTTCAAGGATAGAACTGTATTAATGGACGCTATTTGAAGTGACTTTTTACAGAACTCTATTTTTGTTTCCTTGAGTGGTTTTTGTAACTTTTCATTTTTAAGACTCTGTACATATTAATTGTTATTTCAAAATGTTATTGTCCCACAGTCCCGGAGTACTGTTCTTAACTAAGGGGGAATGTGGCACCCCTATGGGTATTTGCCACAAAAATAGTTACTGACAGTAAATACAAATACTAAAATAGCAAGACTGCACTACCATCTCCGGCCAGAAGGGGGAGCTCCAGAGATCACCTTGATTCTGGTCTGAGAGAAGAAATGGCAGTTGGGCTAATGAGCTGAAAGTGAGAGGTCATACAGCTGAATTTCTAACAGCCCTATGACGGTTTCCAGGCCCAAATCACCGGCCTGAGGAGAAGAGGGACAGAGAAAAGGGACATTGTGAGAACCGGGTAGCATTAATCACTACCCAGAACAGGCGCAAAGACGGATACCGGATCCGTGGCTGTATTCATTATATATAATACAGCAACCGGAAAAACGTGAGGTGATATCAGCTTCACTAGGGCCGGACGCAGCAACAGACACAGAGTTCAGCGGTACTCCCGGAGGGGGTAAGCCGATAAAAGGACTCGGGTTGCCCGTCGAACCAGGACCCGGAGGGGACAGATTGGGCCGGCAGCCAGTTCACATACAGCAGCAGGGCCACACAGAAACTGCGTACAATAAGAGGCGAAGACCCCGGCAGGGTCAAAGTAACTCAGAGTTCCCATACAGACTCCGGTGACAGGACTGGTTGTAAATCCTTTTTTGTTAAAGTAAACTGGTTAAACGTTTCAGTGCCTCAGTCTTTCATTTGGACAATAGCCATCTATCCAGGATCGGGATCATCGCCGCTGGGAGAACCTGCTGCTGATCAAGTAAGTGCCTGTCCCCTCACGATACCCCTTACACTGTGCATTGCCTGAGGCCACAGCACCGGGTCAAGCCACCCGTGACATCCCCCTCAAGAGACAGACCCCATTGGTCCGGTGCTGGGTATCCCGGTCTCTTGGGCGTCACATCTATAAAGGGGTTTTGATAATAAAGTTTGTTCGTGATGCCTCCTGTAGTATTCGGTCAGAGGTGGCCAACGCTATTTAAAGGGGTCCGCTGGGGTGATGTTATGGCAGCTAAGATGGTATAACTTCCCACAGGTGAAGTAGGTCCCCAGGGCTCCTGGTGTATAGATGAGGATGGTGAGTGGTGCAGTAAAGAACGGAGGACACGGGTTTGCAGTCTCTTTAACTGGTATACTAAAGACTTCAGGCAACCACAGTCCAGGGTCCTGGCAACAGGTGACTGTGGAGTCCAGGCAGCCTAGAAACAGATTGAACCCCCTTGGTTAGGTCAGATTGGGAGCCTTCCTTTATGTACTGACTGATAGTCCCTTGCTGCCTGTGGCTTCCTTAGAAGGTACTCTTTCCTGTCCTGGGACAGTACCTGCACGGTAGGCAACTCGAGCCATTTCCTTGGGGTCTCTGTTCACAGTGACTCTGGGCTCTGGACGTTGCTGTACATCAGGTGTAATGTGGGCAAGTTACTTGCAGTTTCCTGCCCTCCTGTTCTGCCGTGGGACTTGTATTTCCACATGACCTCGGGCTTCCGGTGCCCGGTTTTGGCAGTCTAGCTTAGAGGACGCCCACTCGCAGCTCTCCTCCAGCTCCTGATCTCTCCTGTGCTCCTTCACTGTCTTTCATCTGCTACATACCAACTAACTCCTCCTCCAGACCAGAATGTATATAGGGAAGTTCCCCTGAAACAGCTTACCTACCAAAGGGATTTTCCTTGTATCCAGGCATGGGATCACCCTCCCCAAGAGGAAGGCAATGCCACTGTGGTACCTGAACTTCTGGGGTGCCACATATTTACTGTACAAAGCAAGCAATGAAAAGCATATTAGTACTGGATACATTGTCAGACTCAGTCACCCTGGGGGTTCCCCTAGTACTCAGGTTCTGGCAAAATAATGTGCCACACAGCTCCAGTAGAAAATGTCTTCAATTAGCAGGCCCATCAAGGGTGGTGCATGGCAGTGACATCATGCAACACTAGTGGCTGACACAGTGAAGCCAGTGGTTGGCCTCTGCATCGGCTACATTAGAGGTTGCTGTACATCGTGGGAGCGGAGGAAGTTAAGAAGGATTGTTTATTTTTTTCATGTGTTGGAAAAGAGTAGCATGACATAGGACATTATTACTGGAAGGGGCCTAGGATGGTGGACATTAATACAAGAAAGGGCCCATGATGGAGGACATTACACCAGGAAGGGGCTCAGGATGGAGGACATTATTACAGGAAGAGGCCCAAGATGGGGAACATTATTACTCAAAACAGCCAAGGATGGGGATATTATTACAAAAAAGGCCCCAGGATGGGAGCCACTATTACAGAAAGGGGTCCATAATGGAAGACATTATTAGAGGATGGTGCCCATGATGGGGGACATTATTACATGGGGGGCAAACACGTATGCCATTTTAGAATTTAGAATGCTACAAGGGCCCATGTATCTGCCCAACATGCAGATGTGGGCCGAGGTCTAAATTTTTTACTAAGGCCCCTTTGACAGGTGCGACACTGGTAAAAGCGTGCATTAATGTATTTTAATGTAAAATAGAACCAAGGTTAGATATTGTTGAATTAACAGAATAAATACATTTATTCTGGGGAAGTCCCAGGTGACCGTAATGTCATTAGATGGACATCCAATTACATCTTGTGTCAGTCACCCGACAGCTACAGCCAATCAAAGACCTCAACAACTTAGAACAAAATGACCTTGCTTCCAGAACAGGAAGAATAGCTTGCTCTAGAGTAATGAGAGTTAAAGTGAAAGAGTATACATTAATTTATTATTTTTTAACTACACTTTTCATATACGAATTGGACAACTTTCATTCCAGCTACAGTTTTATCCAAAAGAGACCAACTCATTAAGACCGCTGTTGTGAATTCTGTGACAGAGCTCCCCCCTGTGGTCACAAGTGGTACTTCGGCTGATTCTCTCTGTGAGCTTCTGTTGGTGGAGGGAAGTGGTACTGCGGCTTCTGAGTTTCCTCCCTCAGGTGATCTGGTGAGGTCGTTAGGTGCTTCTCTACTTAACTCCACCTAATGCTTTGATCCTGGCTTCCTGTCAATGTTCCAGTGTTGGACTTGCTTTTCCCTGGATCATTCCTGTGGCCTGCTGCTCTGCAAAGCTAAGTTCTTCTTTGCTATTTGTTTGCTATTTTTTCTGTCCAGCTTGTCTAATTTGTTGCTGGAAGCTCTGGGACGCAAAGGGTGTACCTCCGTGCCGTTAGTTCGGTACGGAGGGTCTTTTTGCCCCCTTTGCGTGGTTTTCTTTAGGGTTTTGTGTAGACCGCAAAGTTACCTTTTCTATCCTCGATCTGTTAAGAAAGTCGGGCCTCACTTTGCTGAATCTATTTCATCTCTACGTTTGTCTTTTCATCTTAACTCACAGTCATTATATGTGGGGGGCTGCCTTTTCCTTTGGGTATTTATCTGAGGCAAGGTAGGCTTATTTTCTATCTTCAGGCTAGTTAGTTTCTCAGGCTGTGCCTAGTTGCATAGGCAGAGTTAGGCGCAATCCACGGCTGCCTCTAGTGTTGTTTGGAGAGGATTAGGAATTGCGGTCTGCAGAGTTCCCACGTCTCAGAGCTCGTTCTATGATTTTGGGTTATTGTCAGATCACTGTATGTGCTCTGACCGCTATGTCCATTGTAGTACTGAATTGCCTTTCATAATAGTACAGGAAGCCAAAAGTACTAATGATTCTCAATAGAGGGAAAAAAGAAGTTCTGAGACCATTTTTTTTTTCTTTGCACTATGTTTTGCCTTTTTTTTCCCCTAGACATTTGGGTGGTTCAGTACACAGGTGTAGCGATGGACATTGGAAGTATGTCTTCATTTGTGGATCAGCTCTCGGCAAGAGTACAAAAGATTCAAGACACTATTGATCAGAAAGCTATGTTGGAACCAAGAATTCCTATTCCTGATTTGTTTTTTGGAGATAGAACTAAGTTTCTGAGTTTCAAAAATAATTGTAAATTATTTCTGGCCTTGAAACCTCGCTCCTCTGGTGATCCAGTTCAACAGGTTTTGATTGTTATTTCTTTTTTGCGTGGCGACCCTCAGGACTGGGCATTTTCTCTTGCGCCAGGAGATCCTGCATTGAGTAATATCGATGCGTTTTTCCTGGCGCTCGGATTGCTGTACGATGAACCTAATTCAGTGGATCAGGCAGAGAAAAATTTGCTGGCTCTTTGTCAGGGTCAGGATGAGATAGAGGTATATTGTCAGAAATTTAGAAAGTGGTCCGTGCTCACTCAATGGAATGAATCTGCGCTGGCAGCTATGTTCAGAAAGGGTCTCTCTGAAGCCCTTAAGGATGTCATGGTGGGATTTCCTATGCCTGCTGGTTTGAATGAGTCTATGTCTTTGGCCATTCAGATCGGTCGACGCTTGCGTGAGCGTAAATCTGTGCACCATTTGGCGGTATTACCTGAGCTTAAACCAGAGCCTATGCAGTGCGATAGGACTTTGACCAGAGTTAAACGGCAAGAACACAGACGTCTGAATGGGCTGTGTTTCTACTGTGGTGATTCCACTCATGCTATCTCTGATTGTCCTAAGCGCACTAAGCGGTTCGCTAGGTCTGCCACCATTGGTACGGTACAGTCAAAATTTCTTCTGTCCGTTACCTTGATCTGCTCTTTGTCATCGTATTCTGTCATGGCATTTGTGGATTCAGGCGCTGCCCTGAATTTGATGGACTTGGAGTATGCTAAGCGTTGTGGGTTTCTCTTAGAGCCCTTGCAGTGTCCTATTCCATTGAGAGGAATTGATGCCACGCCTTTGGCCAAGAATAAGCCTCAATACTGGAACCAGCTGACCATGTGCATGGCTCCTGCACATCAGGAGGTTATTCGCTTTCTGGTGTTGCATAATCTGCATGATGTGGTCGTGTTGGGGTTGCCATGGCTACAAGCCCATAATCCAGTATTAGATTGGAAATCCATGTCGGTGTCCAGCTGGGGTTGTCAGGGGGTACATGGTGATGTTCCATTTCTGTCAATTTCATCATCCACCCCTTCTGAGGTTCCAGAGTTCTTGTCTGATTACCGGGATGTATTTGATGAGCCCAAGTCCGATGCCCTACCTCCGCCTAGGGATTGTGATTGTGCTATCAATTTGATTCCTGGTAGTAAATTCCCAAAAGGTCGACTGTTTAATTTATCCATGCCTGAGCACGCCGCTATGCGCAGTTATGTGAAGGAATCCCTGGAGAAGGGGCATATTCGCCCGTCATCGTCACCATTAGGAGCAGGGTTCTTTTTTGTAGCCAAGAAGGATGGTTCGCTGAGACCTTGTATAGATTACCGCCTTCTAAATAAGATCACGGTTAAATTTCAGTACCCCTTGCCATTGTTATCTGATTTGTTTGCTCGGATTAAGGGGGCTAGTTGGTTCACCAAGATAGATCTTCGTGGTGCGTATAATCTGGTGCGAATCAGGCGAGGAGATGAATGGAAAACTGCATTTAATACGCCCGAGGGTCATTTTGAGTATCTAGTGTTTCAGTCCTTTATGCATGACATCTTCAGAGAGTACCTGGATAAATTCCTGATTGTGTACTTGGATGACATTTTGATCTTCTCGGATGATTGGGAGTCTCATGTGAAGCAGGTCAGAACAGTTTTTCAGGTCCTGCGTGCTAATTCTTTGTTTGTGAAGGGATCAAAGTGTCTCTTTGGTGTGCAGAAGGTTTCATTTTTGGGGTTCATCTTTTCCCCTTCTACTATCGAGATGGATCCTGTTAAGGTCCAAGCCATCCATGATTGGACTCAGCCGACATCTCTGAAAAGTCTGCAAAAGTTCCTGGGCTTTGCTAATTTTTATCGTCGCTTCATCTGCAATTTTTCTAGTATTGCCAAACCATTGACCGATTTGACCAAGAAGGGTGCTGATTTGGTCAATTGGTCTTCTGCTGCTGTGGAAGCTTTTCAAGACTTGAAGCGTCGTTTTTCTTCTGCCTCTGTGTTGTGTCAACCAGATGTTTCTCTTCCGTTCCAGGTCGAGGTTGATGCTTCTGAGATTGGAGCAGGGGCTGTTTTGTCGCAGAGAGGTTCTGATTGCTCAGTGATGAAACCATGCGCTTTTTTTTCCAGGAAGTTTTCGCCTGCTGAGCGAAATTATGATGTGGGCAACCGAGAGTTGCTGGCCATGAAGTGGGCATTTGAGGAGTGGCGTCATTGGCTTGAAGGAGCTAAGCATCGCGTGGTGGTATTGACTGATCATAAGAACTTGACTTATCTTGAGTCTGCTAAGCGGTTGAATCCTAGACAGGCTCGTTGGTCGCTGTTTTTTGCCTGTTTTGACTTTGTGATTTCGTACCTTCCGGGCTCTAAAAATGTGAAGGCGGATGCTCTGTCTAGGAGTTTTGTGCCCGACTCTCCGGGTTTGTCTGAGCCGGCGGGTATCCTCAAGGAAGGAGTAATTGTGTCTGCCATCTCCCCTGATTTGCGGCGGGTGCTGCAAAAATTTCAGGCTAATAAACCTGATCGTTGTCCAGCGGAGAGACTGTTTGTCCCTGATAGGTGGACCAATAAAGTTATCTCTGAGATTCATTGTTCGGTGTTGGCTGGTCATCCTGGAATCTTTGGTACCAGAGAGTTGGTGGCTAGATCCTTTTGGTGGCCGTCTCTGTCGCGGGATGTGCATGTTTTTGTGCAGTCCTGTGGGATTTGTGCTCGGGCTAAGCCCTGCTGTTCTCGTGCCAGTGGGTTGCTTTTGCCCTTGCCGGTCCCGAAGAGGCCTTGGACACATATCTCTATGGATTTTATTTCTGATCTTCCCATTTCTCAAAAGATGTCAGTCATTTGGGTGGTCTTTGATCGCTTTTCTAAGATGGTCCATCTGGTACCCTTGTCTAAATTGCCTTCCTCCTCTGATTTGGTGCCATTGTTCTTCCAGCATGTGGTTCGTTTACATGGCATTCCAGAGAATATCGTTTCTGACAGAGGTTCCCAGTTTGTTTCAAGGTTTTGGCGAGCCTTTTGTGGTAGGATGGGCATTGACTTGTCTTTTTCCTCGGCTTTCCATCCTCAGACTAATGGCCAGACCGAACGAACCAATTAGACCTTGGAAAAATATCTGAGATGCTTTGTTTCTGCCGATCAGGATGACTGGGTGTCCTTTTTGCCTTTGGCTGAGTTTGCCCTCAATTATCGGGCCAGCTCGGCTACCTTGGTTTCGCCATTTTTCTGCAATTCTGGGTTCCATCCTCGTTTCTCTTCAGGACAGGTTGAGTCTTCGGACTGTCCTGGTGTGGATACTGTGGTGGACAGGTTGCAGCAGATTTGGACTCATGTAGTGGACAATTTGACCTTGTTCCAGGAGAAGGCTCAACGTTTTGCTAATCGCAGACGCCGTGTGGGTCCCCAACTTCGTGTTGGGGATCTGGTTTGGTTATCTTCTCGTCATATTCCTATGAAGGTTTCCTCTCCTAAGTTTAAACCTCGTTTCAATGGTCCGTATAGGATTTCTGAGGTTCTTAATCCTGTGTCTTTTCGTCTGACCCTTCCAGATTCTTTTTCCATACATAACGTATTCCATAGGTCATTGTTGCGGAGATACGTGGCACCTATGGTTCCATCTGTTGATCCTCCTGCCCCGGTTGTGGTGGAGGGGGAATTGGAGTATATTGTGGAGAAGATTTTGGATTCTCGTGTTTCTAGACGGAAACTCCAGTATCTGGTTAAATGGAAGGGTTATGCTCAGGAAGATAATTCCTGGGTTTTTGCCTCTGATGTCCATGCTCCCGATCTTGTTCGTGCCTTTCATGTGGCTCATCCTGGTCGGCCTGGGGGCTCTGGTGAGGGTTCGGTGACCCCTCCTCAAGGGGGGGTACTGTTATGAATTCTGTGGCAGAGCTCCCTCCTGTGGTCACAAGTGGTACTTCGGCTGATTCTCTCTGTGAGCTTCTGTTGGTGGAGGGAAGTGGTACTGCGGCTTCTGAGTTTCCTCCCTCAGGTGATCTGGTGAGGTCGTTAGGTGCTTCTCTACTTAACTCCATCTAATGCTTTGATCCTGGCTTCCTGTCAATGTTCCAGTGTTGGACTTGCTTTTCCCTGGATCATTCCTGTGGCCTGCTGCTCTGCATAGCTAAGTTCTTCTTTGCTATTTGTTTGCTATTTTTTCTGTCCAGCTTGTCTAATTTGTTGCTGGAAGCTCTGGGACGCAAAGGGTGTACCTCCGTGCCGTTAGTTCGGTACGGAGGGTCTTTTTGCCCCCTTTGCGTGGTTTTCTTTAGGGTTTTGTGTAGACCGCAAAGTTACCTTTTCTATCATCGATCTGTTAAGAAAGTCGGGCCTCACTTTGCTGAATCTATTTCATCTCTATGTTTGTTTTTTCATCTTAACTCACAGTCATTATATGTGGGGGGCTGCCTTTTCCTTTGGGGTATTTCTCTGAGGCAAGGTAGGCTTATTTTCTATCTTCAGGCTAGTTAGTTTCTCAGGCTGTGCCGAGTTGCATAGGCAGAGTTAGGCGCAATCCACGGCTGCCTCTAGTGTTGTTTGGAGAGGATTAGGAATTGCGGTCTGCAGAGTTCCCACGTCTCAGAGCTCGTTCTATGATTTTGGGTTATTGTCAGATCACTGTATGTGCTCTGACCGCTATGTCCATTGTAGTACTGAATTGCCTTTCATAACAGACCGCCATTGTACACACCAGTCTTAATAAAAGAGCGTGATGATGTAAGACACACCTAATTAGGAGGTGCATGCCACTTAATGAATTAAGTTAATCTTACAAGTGCCATGCCCTTCTGCCAGAAATGTACTCCAGTGAGAACTAGAGTTGCATTGTATTGCAAAATCTGATCCCCATCAGGGAGTAAAGAATATTGGGATTTCTCTGGAAGCTGGCAGATGCAGTGGCTTGTCCTAAGTCTGTCCGAGGCAGCCTTTTGAGCCAGTGGCCTCAGACAGACGTTACAATTGAATCTACTAATCCAGCTTCACAGTTGCCAGAAGTTGAATCATCTAGGAAACAACCTACTTGGATTTTACCCAAGAGAACTCTGTTAATGAAGTTCCACATCATGATGATTCTTGTTATTTTATAACAAAGCTAGACATTTTAAGGAAAAATTTAGAGCTAGATTTTGAATTTTTTTTATCAGGAAAAGGTACAAAAGAATCCATTTATAAATTTATAATGAGTTTTTTACTAAAAATGGCTGATGTACGCAAAATTAGAGAACTTTGCCTTTTCCAAATTTTGGATTGCTTTTGTCCTTACTTCTGAAAGAGTTTACAGGCATTAAAAATTAGTCCAGTGATGCAATACAAAATTTGATAACTGGAAACTGTTTGATTCTTCCAACACGAATCATTACCATAAGAAAGCTTGTAGATTGAAAAGTTATTGGATAGGATTGCGTGCAAGAAATAAAATATCTGTACACAAGCAACGTAACACAGCTGCAATGCCGAAATGAAATACAATAGGAAAACATGAATTCTAAGAAATCTGTTGGAATTTGGTACTGAGAAAGCACAATACAAAATTCACATAGACAAATTGTAACAATTGAAGGCTGAAATGATGTAATGTAATACTCCTCAAGAAATGTGTTCATGAAGTGAACAAACTTTATATTAAAGAAGCACTCCTCCTCCCGTCAAAGTAAATTTTTATCTTCTTAATATATTGCCGTCATCATATTATATGGCACTGTGTGTTAGGAGTCGAGTTTCCTCTGCAGCACAGGGGGAATCTCGATCCCTGTCTGCTGCGGTTTCCCATTCTGTACCGGCCGCAGTGGGGCGTCGCTCCCAGCGTCTTGCTGGGACTGATTCTGTGCAAAGGGTTACTGTTGCCTCTTCTGGCTCCCCTGTTGTACCCTGCACTGATCTGCGGCGAGTGGGCTTCTCTGGGACTAAGTCCTTATTTGCACACACTGAGCATGCCCAGGGCAAGATCTCCCGTTGGAGATCGAGGGTCACATGCTCAGGTACTGCAGCACATTCCATTGGTTCTCCAGGAAGGTCCTGAAAGGGCAAAACTTCAGTAGCAGCTTCCTGTGCTGCAACTATATAAACTGCGCATGACCGCACGGCCATGCGCTAGTATTGTCATGATAATATGTGTGTGTGTTGTGAGTGAAAGTCGCTCTTTAAAATACCCTCCCTATTGGATGACTGTTCGCGGAAGGTGTATGTTTGCTATCTAGCGCCCGACTTATCCAACAGCACGTTACACACATAACAGCGTCTAGTTGCTGTGACCGCCTGTACGGCGCCGTGCGCTTCCTCTGCGCTTTCCTTACCCAAGCCTGGGTGGTTAGTGGCGTTCGTCAGTGCGGCACTGCATGCACTCTTGTGCCTTTATATACTTTTTTAATAGTTTCCTTACACACCCAGTTGCAGTGTTGTGCCAGCAAGTGGTCTAATCGGACTTCAATCCTGTGTTGGGGTTGTGTTCGCTGACTTCTTGCTCGCGCTCTATGTGCGGTACCGCGGTCCTGTCACACAACAGGATCGCTTCCTTCACGCAGGGTGAAGTTAACCCGTGCGTGTATACTTATAGTACCGCCATATAGTCCGTCTTACTAGCAGCAGGGTTTTTACCTGCACGGTGGACCTCGGACTGCGAACGCACCTAGTTTCACATCATCTATACTTGGTGCGTTCCGCCAGTCCTTAACATAATACTAGCGCCAAGGTCTGGCTAGTAATGACGGACGATCAGCGTTTACAGCGGTACATCCAGCAGCTGGAGGGAAGGTTGGAGGCTCTTGAGCGTTCAACCTCAGCTGTGGATGTTACTGCTGTCGCTGTTCAGGCTGCAAGTGTGGCTGCAGCTACCTTTTCCACTGCCGCCCCTGTACCGACGCTATCTCGCCTCCCGCTACCAGAGAAATTTTCTGGTGACAGTAAGTCCTGTAGGGGTTTCGTGAGTCAGTGCTCTATCCATCTCGAGCTTCTGGCCTCTTGTTTCCCTACAGAGCGGGCTAAGGTGGGCTTTATCATATCTTTATTGTCGGACAGGGCGTTGCAGTGGGCTACGCCGCTGTGGGAGCGTGGCGATCATGTGGTGCAGAGTGCTCCGTTATTCCTGAGCACTCTGAAACAGGTCTTTTTAGGACCTCGTGTCACCCATGTTACGGCGCTCCAACTGTTGGCATTGACTCAGGGCTCGTCCTTGGTCAGCCATTTTGCCGTCCACTTCCGCACTCTAGCATCTGAGCTGGAGTGGTCGGATAAAGCCCTTATTCCCATATTTTGGAGGGGGCTGGCTGACCACGTTAAGGACGCCCTGGCCACTAGGGAGATTCCCGCCACACTGGAAGAATTAATAACAGTATCTACTCGTATTGACCTCCGTTTTCACGAGCGGAGGTTAGAGCGAGCCCAGTGTAGGCAGAAGTTTCGGCTGGCTCCCACCTTCGCCAAACCTTTGGAATCTCCAGCCCAGGCTCCTGAGTCTCATGAACCTAAGGTAGTGTCACGAGCGGGATCTAAGTCCCGGACCGCTCGTGCACTCCAGGTTTGCCATATTTGCCAACAGTCAGGACATCTAGCCACCAGATGTCACCAGCGGTCGAGGAAACGTCAGCGTCTAGTGGTAGTAGGTGGAGGTGCACTAGACACGGTGACGTTTGCCTCCAAATTGTCCTTTAAGGGGACAATAACTTTTGGCTCATCCTCCCACTCAGTGGAGCTCTGCGTGGATTCTGGAGCGGAGGGCAATTTTATGTCTTCTGCCTTTGCCCAATGTCACGCAATACCCCTGGTTATGCTATCTCAACCAGTAACGGTACGAGTGGTGAATGGGTCGACACTCCCCGCACAGATAACACATCAGACCATCCCTTTTACTCTGTCTATGTCACCATCCCATCAGGAGATTATATCCCTTCTCATCATTCCTGAGGGGATTGATGAGGTCCTGTTGGGGATACCTTGGTTACGGTACCACTCTCCTCACATCGAGTGGTCCTCAGGCAGAATTCTGGGATGGGATGAATCATGTGGGGGTAGGTGTCACCGAGAGTGCGTTCAGGTTGCTACTACAGAGGTACCCGCAGATCTTTCCTCTCTTCCCAAGCAATATTGGTCTTATGCAGACGTGTTCTCCAAAAAGGCGGCGGAGACCCTTCCGCCCCATCACCCCTATGGCTGTCCTATCGATCTCTTGCCAGGTGCGGAGCCTCCCCGGGGTCGAGTTTATCCATTATCTCTCCCGGAGATGGAGGCCATGTCTCAATACATTCAAGAGAATCTGGCAAGAGGGTTCATCAGGAAGTCAGTGTCACCTGCTGGGGCAGGTTTCTTCTTCGTGCAGAAGAAGAATGGGGAATTATGTCCATGCATAGACTACAGGGGTCTTAACGCTATCACCGTTAAGAACAAGTATCCTTTGCCCTTGATATCCGAGCTCTTCGATAGGCTTCGGGGAGCTAGAGTGTTTACTAAATTAGATCTGCGGGGTGCTTATAACCTGATTCGCATCGGTGAGGGGGACGAATGGAAAACGGCGTTTAACACCAGAGATGGGCACTATGAGTATCTGGTGATGCCCTTCGGGCTCTGTAATGCCCCAGCCGTTTTCCAAGACTTTGTCAACGACATCTTCCGGGATATGCTTTCCACCTCAGTTGTAGTCTATCTGGATGATATTCTCATCTTTTTTCCAGATATTGACTCCCACCGGAGAGATGTTGGCAGAGTCTTCGACCTCCTACGGGCAAACTCTCTTTATGCTAAGTTGGAGAAGTGTATGTTTGAGCAGGAGTCCTTACCTTTCCTGGGCTATATCATCTCCGCCCAGGGATTGGCTATGGATCCTGCCAAACTACAGGCTGTGATGGACTGGCAAGAGCCCCATTCTCTTAAAACGGTGCAGCGCTTTATGGGGTTCATTAACTATTACCGCCAGTTCATTCCCCACTTCTCAAATCTGGTAGCTCCCTTGGTAGCCCTCACCAAGAAGGGAGCGAATCCCAAATTGTGGTCGGAAGAGGTCTCCAAGGCCTTCACTTCTATTAAGTCCCACTTTGCTAGTGCTCCCATCTTACATCGTCCCGATGTGGATAAGCCATTCCTAATGGAGGTGGATGCCTCATCCGTTGGTGCTGGAGCAGTCCTCTATCAAAAGGATGCTCAAGGTCGGAAGCATCCATGCTTCTTCTTCTCTAAGACCTTCACGCCAGCGGAGAGAAACTACTCCATCGGGGATAGGGAGCTGCTAGCAATGAAATTGGCCTTTTCTGAGTGGAGACATCTTCTGGAAGGTGCACGCTTTCCCTTCCAAGTTTACACGGACCACAAAAATTTGGTCTATTTGCAAACAGCCCAGCGGCTAAATTCTCATCAGGCCAGATGGTCCTTGTTCATTTCCCGGTTCCACTTTTCCCTTCATTTTCTCGCCGGGGAGAAGAATATTCGTGCTGACGCTCTCTCTCGCTCCCTTATGTCAACTGAAGAGGAGGAAGAGGAGCCTCGGCTTATTGTCCCTTCCGAGAGCCTGAGAACCATAGCGCCAGTTTCGCTGGAGTCTGTGCCTTCGGGCAAGACTTTTGTGCCCATTAATTTGCGACCGGAGGTTCTCTCTTGGGCTCATTCGTCCAGGGTGGGTGGACACTTTGGGACAAAGAGGACATCTGAGCTACTGGCGAGGACGTACTGGTGGCCGCATATGGCCCGGGATGTCAGGGATTATATTCTGGCATGCGTCTGCTGCGCCAAAAATAAATCTCCGCGTAAAAGGCCAGCTGGGTTGCTCTATCCCTTGCCGGTGGCAGATAGGCCCTGGGAGATGGTCGGGATGGACTTTGTCATGGGTTTACCCAAATCTCGCGGCTGTACCATCATTTGGGTCATCACCGATCATTTCTCAAAAATGGTGCATTTGGTGCCGCTACCACGGTTACCTTCTGCACGGGCCTTGGCAGCGTTGTTCATTAACCCCTTCCCGACCCATGACGCCACGTAGGCGTCATGAAAGTCGGTGCCATTCTGACCCATGACGCCTATGCGGCGTCATGGAAAGATCGCGTCCCTGCAGATCGGGTGAAAGGGTTAACTCCCATTTCACCCGATCTGCAGGGACAGGGGGAGTGGTAGTTTAGCCCAGGGGGGGTGGCTTCACCCCCTCGTGGCTACGATCGCTCTGATTGGCTGTTGAAAGTGAAACTGCCAATCAGAGCGATTTGTAATATTTCACCTATTATAACGGGTGAAATATTACAATCCAGCCATGGCCGATGCTGAAATATCATCGGCCATGGCTGGAAATACTAATGTGCCCCCACCCCACCCCACCGATCGCCCCCGCAGCCCCCCGATCTGGCCGGTACACTGCTCCGGCTCCCCTCCGTCCAGTGCTCCGCTCCCCCCGTGCTCTTGTCCTCTCCCCCCATGCTCCAATCACCCCCCCGTGCTCCAATCACCCCCCCTGCACTCCGATCCACACCCCCCGGTGCTCCGTTCCACCCCCCGTGCTCCATTCCAGCCCCCCCGTGCTCCATTCCAGCCCCCCGTGCTCCGTTCCACCCCTCCCGCGCTCCGATTCCCCCCCCCGTGCTCAGATCCCCCCCCCGTGGTTCCCCCCACCCCGTGGTCCCCCCCACCCCATCATACTTACCGATCCAGCCGGGGTCCCGTCCGTCTTCTCCCTGGGCGCCGCCATCTTCCAAAATGGCGGGCGCATATGCAGTGCGCCCGCCGAATCTGCCGGCCGGCAGATTCGTTCCAAAGTGCATTTTGATCACTGAGATATAATCTATCTCAGTGATCAAAATAAAAAAAATAATAAATGACCCCCCCCTTTGTCACCCCCATAGGTAGGGACAATAAAAAAATAAAGAAATTTTTTTTTTCCACTAATGTTAGAATAGGGTTAGGGTTAGGGGTAGGGTTTAGGGGTAGGGTTAGGGTTAGGGTTAGGGGTAGGGTTAGGGGTAGGGTTAGGGCTAGGGGTAGGGGTAGGGTTAGGGGTAGGGTTAGGGCTAGGGTTAGGGCTAGGGTTAGGGTTTCGGTATGTGCACACGTATTCTGGTCCTCTGCGGATTTTTCTGCTGCGGATTTGATAAATCCGCAGTGCTAAACCGCTGCGGATTTATGGCGGATTTACCGCGTTTTTTTCTGCGCATTTCACTGCGGTTTTACAACTGCGATTTTCAATTGGAGCAGTTGTAAAACCGCTGCGGAATCCGCACAAAAGAAGTGACATGCTGCGGAATGTAAACCGCTGCGTTTCCGTGCAGTTTTTCCGCAGCATGTGTACAGCGATTTTTGTTTCCCGTAGGTTTACATTGAACTGTAAACTCATGGGAAACTGCTGCGGATCCGCAGCGTTTTCCGCAGCGTGTGCACATACCTTTAGAATTAGGCTATGTGCACACGGTGCGGATTTGGCTGCGGATTCGCAGCAGTGTTCCATCAGGTTTACAGTACCATGTAAACATATGAAAAACCAAATCCGCTGTGCCCATGGTGCGGAAAATACCGCGCGGAAACGCTGCGTTGTATTTTCCGCAGCATGTCAATTCTTTGTGCGGATTCCGCAGCGTTTTACACCTGTTCCTCAATAGGAATCCGCAGGTGAAATCCGCACAAAAAAAAACTGGAAATCCGCGGAAAATCCGCAGGTAAAACGCAGTGCCTTTTACCCGCGGATTTTTCAAAAATGGTGCGGAAATATCTCACACGAATCCGCAACGTGGGCACATAGCCTTAGGGTTAGGGTTGGAATTAGGGTTGTGGTTAGGGTTAGGGGTGTGTTGGGGTTAGGGTTGTGGTTAGGGGTGTGTTGCGGTTAGGGTTGTGATTAGGGTTATGGCTACAGTTGGGATTAGAGTTAGGGGTGTGTTGGGGTTAGTGTTGGAGGTAGAATTGAGGGGTTACCACTGTTTAGGCACATCAGGGGTCTCCAAACGCAACATGGCGCCACCATTGATTCCAGCCAATCTCGTATTCAAAAAGTCAAATGGTGCTCCCTCACTTCTGAGCCCCGACGTGTGCCCAAACAGTGGTTTACCCCCACATATGGGGTACCAGCATACTCAGGACAAACTGCGCAACAATTACTGGGGTACAATTTCTCCTGTTACCCTTGTGAATCTAAAAAAATGCTTGCTAAAACATAATTTTTGAGGAAAGAAAAATGATTTTTTATTTTCACGGCTCTGCGTTGTAAACGTCTGTGAAGCACTTGGGGGTTCAAACTGCTCACCACATATCTAGATAAGTTCCTTGGGGGGTCTAGTTTCTAAAATGGGGTCACTTGTGGGGGTTTCTACTGTTTATGCACACCAGGGGCTCTGCAAACGCAACGTGACACCCGTAGACCATTCCATCAAAGTCTGCATTTCAAAAGTCACTACTTCCCTTCTGAGCCCCGACGTGTGCCCAAACAGTGGTTTACCCCCACTCATGGGGTATCAGCGTATTCAGGAGACACTGGACAACAACTTTTATGGTCCAATTTCTCCTGTAACCCTTGGGAAAATAAAAAATTCTGGGCTAAATAATTATTTTTGAGGAAAGAAAACGTATTTATTATTTTCACGGCTCTGCATTATAAACTTCTATGAAGCGCTTGGGGGTTCAAAGTGCTCACCACACATCTAGATAAGTTCCTTTCGGGGTCTAGATTCCAAAATGGGGTCACTTGTGGGGTGTTTCTATTGTTAAGCCACATCAGGGGCTCTGCAAACGCAACGTGACGCCCACAGAGCATTCCATCAAAGTCTGCATTTCAAAACGTCACTACTTCACTTCCGAGCCTCGGCATGTGCCCAAACAGTGGTTTACCCCCACATATGGGGTATCAGCGTACTCAGGAGAAACTGGACAACAACTTTTGTGGTCCAATTTCTTCTGTAACCCTTGGGAAAATAAAAAATTCTGGGCTAAATAATTATTTTTGAGGAAAGAAAACGTATTTATTATTTTCACGGCTCTGCATTATAAACTTCTATGAAGCACTTGGGGGTTCAAAGTGCTCACCACACATCTAGATAAGTTCCTTTGGGGGTCTAGTTTCCAAAATGGGGTCACTTGTGGGGGGTTTCTACTGTTAAGCCACATCAGGGGCTCTGCAAACGCAACGTGACGCCCACAGAGCATTCCATCAAAGTCTGCATTTCAAAACGTCACTACTTCACTTCCGAGCCCCGGCATGTGCCCAAACAGTGATTTACCCCCACATATGGGGTATCAGCGTACTCAGGAGAAACTGGACAACAACTTTTGGGGTCAAATTTCTCCTGTTACCCTTGGGAAAATAAAAAATTGCAGGCTAAAAGATCATTTTTGAGAAAATAATTTTTTTTTTTTATTTTCATGGCTCTGCGTTATAAACTTCTGTGACGCACTTGGGGGTTCAAAGTCCTCACCACACATCTAGATTAGTTCCTTTGGGGGTCTAGTTTCCAAAATGGTGTCATTTCTGGGGGATCTCCAATGTTTAGGCACACAGGGGCTCTCCAAACGTGACATGGTGTCCGCTAATGATTGGAGCTAATTTTCCATTTAAAAAGCCAAATGGCGTGCCATCCCTTCCGAGCCATGCCGTGCGCCCAAACAGTGGTTTACCCCCTCATATGGGGTATCAGCATACTCAGGACAAACTGGACAACAATATTTGGGGTCCAAATTCTCCTATTATCCTTGGCAAAATAGGAAATTCCAGGCTAAAAAATCATTTTTGAGGAAAGAAAAATTATTTTTTATTTTCATGGCTCTGCGTTATAAACTTCTGTGAAGCACCTGGGGGTTTAAAGTGCTCAATATGCATCTAGATAAGTTCCTTGGGGGGTCTAGTTTCCAAAATGGGGTCACTTGTGGGGGAGCTCCAATGTTTAGGCACACAGGGGCTCTCCAAACGCGACATGGTGTCCGCTAACAATTGGAGCTAATTTTCCATTCAAAAAGTCAAATGGCGCGCCTTCCCTTCCGAGCCCTGCCGAGTGCCCAAACAGTGGTTTACCCCCACATATGAGGTATCGGCGTACTCGGGAGAAATTGCCCAACAAATTTTATGATCCATTTTATCCTACTGCCCATGTGAAAATGAAAAAATTGAGGCGAAAATAATTTTTTTGTGAAAAAAAAGTACTATTTCATTTTTACAGATCAATTTGTGAAGCACCTGAGGGTTTAAAGTGCTCACTAGGCATCTAAATAAGTTCCTTGGGGGGTCTAGTTTCCAAAATGGGGTCACTTGTGGGGGAGCGCCAATGTTTAGGCACACAGGAGCTATCCAAACGCGACATGGTGTCCGCTAACGATGGAAATAATTTTTCATTCAAAAAGTCAAATGGCGCTCCTTCCCTTCCGAGCCTTACCATGTGGTTTACCCCCACATGTGAGGTATTGGTGTACTCAGGAGAAATTGCCCAACACATTTTAGGATCCATTTTATCCTGTTGCCCATGTGAAAATGAAAAAATTGAGGCTAAAAGAATTTTTTTGTGAAAAAAAAGTACTTTTTCATTTTTACGGATCAATTTGTGAAGCACCTGGGGGTTCAAAGTGCTCACTATGCATCTAGATAAGTTCCTTGGGATGTCTAGTTTCCAAAATGGGGTCACTTGTGGGGGAGCTCCAATTTTTAGGCACACGGGGGCTTTCCAAACGTGACATGGTGTCCGCTAAAGAGTGGAGCCAATTTTTGATTCAAAAAGTCAAATGGCGCTCCTTCCCTTCCAAGCCCTGCCGTGCGCCCAAACAGTGGTTTACCCCCACATATGAGGTATCAGCGTACTCAGGACAAATTGGACAACAACTTTCGTGGTTCAGTTTCTCCTTTTACCATTGGGAAAATAAAAAAATTGTTGCTAAAATATAATTTTTGTGACTAAAAAGTTAAATGTTCATTTTTTCCTTCCATGTTGCTTCTGCTGCTGTGAAGCACCTGAAGGGTTAATAAACTTCTTGAATGTGGTTTTGAGTACCTTGAGGGGTGCAGTTTTTAGAATGGTGTCACTTTTGGGTATTTTCAGCCATATAGACCCCTCAAACTGACTTCAAATGTGAGGTGGTCCCTAAAAAAAATGGTTTTGTAAATTTCGTTGTAAAAATGACAAATCGCTGGTCAAATTTTAACCCTTATAACTTCCTAACAAAAAAAAATTTTGTTTCCAAAATTGTGCTGATGTAAAGTAAACATGTGGGAAATGTTACTTATTAGCTATTTTGTGTCACATATCTCTCTGGTTTAACAGAATAAAAATTCAAAATGTGAAAATTGCAAAATTTTCAAAATTTTCGCCAAATTTCCGTTTTTATCACAAATAAACGCAGAATTTATTGACCTAAATTTACCACTAACATGAAGCCCAATATGTCACGAAAAAACAATCTCAGAACCGCTAGGATCCGTTGAAGCGTTCCTGAGTTATTACCTCATAAAGGGACACTGGTCAGAATTGCAAAAAACGGCAAGGTCTTTAAGGTCAAAATAGGCTGGGTCATGAAGGGGTTAAACACATCTTCCGCCTACATGGTATGCTTGACAAAATTGTCAGTGACCGGGGTCCCCAGTTTGCGTCTCGGTTCTGGAGAGAGCTTTGTCGTCTTCTCAGTATTGAGTTGAATCTCTCTTCCGCTTATCATCCCGAGACGAATGGGTTGGTAGAGAGGGCCAACCAGACCTTGGTCACATACCTGCGACATTTTGTTTCAGCCAGGCCGGATGACTGGGCATCCTTGCTATCATGGGCAGAGTTTGCGCTGAACAACGCCGTAGCCGACTCCACTGGACAAATCCCATTCCTCCTCAACTATGGTCAGCGTCCACGGGTACCTGTGCCTATGCCCGTGTCTTCCGCAGACTCCAGGGTGGCAGAGTGGGCTGTGGAGGCACGGGATATTTGGGACCGCACTCAGGATGCCATTCGGGCCTCTAAGGAGAGAATGAGGTCCTCTGCCGATGCTCATCGGCGCCCCGCTCCGACCTTTGCTCCTGGCGACTTGGTGTGGCTCTCCGCCCGTAACATCAGGCTGCGAGTTGAGTCCACTAAGTTTGCTCCTCGCTACTTGGGTCTCTTCAAAGTGCTCGAACAGGTTAATCCTGTGGTTTATCGCTTGGCTCTTCCGCCACGCCTGGGTATCACCGACACCTTTCATGTGTTCCTCCTGAAACCCGTGTACATGTCCCGGTTTTCCGAGTCATCTGCTGGGACATCGGGTTCGTCTTCGGACGATTATGAGGTGAATGCTATTTTGGGGTGCAAGGTGGAACGAGGCAAAAAAATTTTTTGGGTGGACTGGAAGGGTTATGGTCCTGAGGACAGGTCCTGGGAGCCTGCTGAACACATTCGGGCTCCGCAGCTCATTGCTGCCTTCGAGCGTAGCGAGGCCCAAGGAGGGGGGGGCCCTGGGGGGGGGTAATGTTAGGAGTCGAGTTTCCTCTGCTGCACAGGGGGAATCTCGATCCCTATCTGCTGCGGTCTCCCATTCTGTACCGGCCGCAGTGGGGCCTGCTCAGCGGAGGCGTCGCTCCCGGCGTCTTGCTGGTACTGATTCTGTGCAAAGGGTTACTGTTGCCTTTTCTGGCTACCCTGTTGTACCCTGCAATGATCTGCGGCGAGTGGGCTTCTCTGGGACTACGTCCTTATTTGCACACACTGAGCATGCCCAGGGCAAGATCTCCCGTTGGAGATCGAGGGTCACATGCTCAGGTACTGCAGCACATTCCATTGGTCCTCCAGGAAGGTCCTGAAAGGGCAAAACTTCAGTAGCAGCTTCCTGTGCTGCAACTATATAAACTGCGCATGACCGCACGGCCATGCGCTAGTATTGTCATGATATGTGTGTGTGTTGTGAGTGAAAGTCGCTCTTTAAAATACCCTCCCTATTGGATGACTGTTCGCGGAAGGTGTATGTTTGCTATCTAGCGCCCGACTTATCCAACAGCACGTTACACACATAACAGCGTCTAGTTGCTGTGACCGCCTGTACGGCGCCGTGCGCTTCCTCTGCGCTTTCCTTACCCAAGCCTGGGTGGTTAGTGGCGTTCGTCAGTGCGGCACTGCATGCACTCTTGTGCCTTTATATACTTTTTTAATAGTTTCCTTACACACCCAGGTGCGGTGTTGTGCCAGCAAGTGGTCTAATCGGACTTCAATCCTGTGTTGGGGTTGTGCTCGCTGACTTCTTGCTTGCGCTCTATGTGCGGTACCGCGGTCCTGTCACACAACAGGATCGCTTCCTTCACACAGGGTGAAGTTAACCCATGCGTGTATACTTATAGTACCGCCATATAGTCCGTCTTACTAGCAGCAGGGTTTTTACCTGCACGGTGGACCTCGGACTGCGAACGCACCTAGTTTCATATCATCTATACTTGGTGCGTTCCGCCAGTCCTTAACACTGTGTACTTACAATTTTGCCTTTCTACCCACATATTTCTCTTTTTTTCCCATTAGATATATAACACCAAGTGATTCAAAACAGACTTACAATATCATTCTAAGCTCTATGTAGAACCTGGAGGTCAATTTTCCCGGAATGAGTCAGAATTTACTGCAAAAGTCCTTGACAGGTGGGAGGAGGGAAGAGCTGGGTCAGAAGCTGGAGTGGGGAATGATAAATGCAGAGTCTATAGATTTCCTGTTTCTACAAAGAGCATTGAGCAAAGAGAAGAATTATCTGGTTAGAAAGGCAAAAAGAGCAATTGTAAGTAAACAGTGCTAAATAATGTGATGATGACTGCAATATATTAAGAAGATAAAAACTTTTATTGGAGTAGTGCTTCCTTAAATAAATAATTTAATAAGCCCTTATAATATTTGCTCTACTTATTGTCTAAAGAGAAGCTTTAAATCCGAAAATAGTCAGTTGTTTCGTTCTTTATTTGTGTTACTAGTATTTTTAAAGAAATATTGACAATAGCTTTTTTTCATATCACAATCTCTATTAAAAAAAAAGAAAATTTTTAATTTTGCAGTTTTTACACTGGCCCACCACCATGCTCCACAAACTTTACAATGATTTCTGCATAGCTTCATTAGATGCTGCTAAATATTCATGTGGAATTCTTCAAACAACAGTAATTTAGAGTCTAACAAAGCCCCAAATGGCCATTGTTAAAATAAATTATAAGACTTCTAATTCTTTTTTTATTACAGATTGGAAAAATAACATTGACAAAAATATTGAAAATATATTAAAATATTTAAAAAAATTAATTTAATACAAAAACTTGATTTAAGCAATTTGGTATTTTCTATTGATGGCTTCTGTTGAAATTAGCAGTGTCAAGTGCATGTGAGATATCTGCTATGGAAGCTGCAAATTAACCATGCCCGACTTCCATCACTGTTTCTTCTTGCTGGATTCACTTCGGCCTTGGGTTAATAAAAACCATGCTGATGCATTTAAAAAAAAAACAAACTCTAAGTGAAAAATTGCATCAATCCTCGAATCATATCTCCAGAGAAAAAATGTGCCATCCAAGGCCGTCTGTCATAACAGCTTCTTTCTACAATCTTTGCATTGTTTTTAGGGAAATTGGATTTAATATTTTTGAAACAAAGACATACTAAAAGGTTAAAAGATTTGTCCGCTTTTTTTTATTTTAGCAAATGTGTTTGGCATGTGATTGTATGACACTTTTTAATATAGACTATAAACATAAGGATGAATGACCTCGGGGAGATCAAAACATCCAACACCGCGGAGACACCATCACGTGTTTCTCAACGCAGTGATCCAGAACACTGCTCCCATCCCTTATGGGAAATATGCAATTGCATGTAGAAAAGCCGCGGAGACACCATCACGTGTATCTCAACGCAAGCAATAAATAGTCAGGTCTTTCACCGGGAAGGAACAACCACGGGAAGGGCAGCATCCAAAAAGGAAAACCACCTATGCCAAAACATGGTATCCATCCACAGACAGCTGTTTCAGGGTATTTGCCCCTCATCAGTGTGGAGTAGGAAACTGGCTATTAGGAGCAGAGCCTAGTAAAAGGATCATAAACATAAAGATGAATGACCTCGGGGAGATCAAAACATCCAACACCGTGGAGACACCATCACATGTTTCTCAATGAAGTGATCCAGAACACTGCTCCCATCCCTTAATATAGAAGTATTACAAGATACATTGTAAGATAGTTATTACATTTGAAAAAAGCTAATTCTCCTCCTGCACTTGTTATTAGAGCCTTCTTCAAGACTGCAAAGCTCCACTAGAGGAGCATGTGACCAGAATTGCCCATCAGTCTCGTCCAATAGAAAAACACAGCATGTGGGAAAGCTGTTCTACTGGAGGAGGCTGAGGGAACGGTCTAGTTACATGCCCCTACATCAACCGACCAGCCCTTTATAAGATTGAAGACTGGTTATCTGGTCTGAAATCCAAATATATTTACTGATGTCAATTTATGGGTTTGGTCTGAAATGTGAATTTGTTACGAGTCCTAGTCTGAGAACTGTGTCTGGCTATGATCCACAAGGAAACGGATCTGGAACTTCAATAAAAATATAAACTTTAATAATAATCCATTTTATAGGGTGGCATGATTCAAAGAAGAAGAAATCCCCATTGGAGAACAAGTTAAATCAGGTTGATCAGTTTCGAAGAATACTTGTTACTCATATGGCTATGAATAACAAATAATTTTCTTCTAAATGCATCAACCTGAATTAGTTAGTTCTCTAATGGGACTTTATCTCTTCCTTGGGACCATGCCACCCTATAATATGATTTTAATCGATGATTATTAAAGTTTATATTTTATCGAAGTGCTGGATACGTTGCCTTTTGGATTGTCTTCGTTGTGGATTTTGGTTCTGCACACTCATTCGGACAGATAAGATGATTTCATCCCTTGCTAATATTCTGTGTCTGGTTATGATTGAATCTCAGAACAAGCTGACACCCTAACTTTTATAAGGTGTATAGTAATTGTCTTGCTATTGGGTGCGCATTCAAACATTCACTATGGGAACAGCATATTATCTAAGGACTACATGAGCCTCCATGCAAGCTGTCCTATATAACTATAATATTCATTTATTGTACATTTGTTCTTTGGTTAAACATACAGTTTCAAGTGCTTCCACAAGCAAAAGATAATTCGTTGGGATTACGAAATTTCACACCTGTCTCTCCAGGTACTGAAAGAGTACAAAAAAATCTCAGCATGGGTTATTCCCATAAATTAGCATTTATATTAAAAAATAATCTCTAAATTCTCATTATATTCAATTTGACACGGTTCAAAATAGAATAGTGAGTTGACCTGCACTCGTATTACATTATGTTCTAAAGGGTGTCACGTGGCTCAGCTTGTAGGCTGGTGGCAAAATTTGGTCTGTCACATTGAACATGTTGTCCTACACATGGATGGCGTGTTATAGAGCAGAAGGTGCTGAGTGAATTATTATTTCAAAATCTGGAAAGCAATTTAGTGTAACTAGAAAATTATTAGTTTGAATGCCTTGTGGGGCAAGGGATTGCAATAGGAGTCCAGTGCATAATCTAACTGTGTGAACATACAAATATATGGGAATCTGTTGAAAATATACTCATACAGAAAATAGATGAAGTAGCAGATAATAGATATAATTGACCATTTATCCTTTATTAAAAATTTTAGTAGAGGATCTGCTAAAACACAATGTTAGGGCTAGCGGAACGCACCAAAAAATAAGACAGATAGAGTATGGTGCGTTCGCAGCCCGGGGTCCACCGTGCAGAGATGGAACCTGCTGCCAAGTAATGACGGACTATATGGCGGTACTCATAAGTATACACACGTGGGTTAAACTTCACCCAGCGTGAAAGAAGCGATCCTGTTGCGTCATAGAGCGCGAGCAAGTAGTCAGCGAACTTAACCCCAACTAGGATTGAAGTCCGATTAGACCCTTGCTGGCACAACACCGCAACTGGGTGTGTAAGGAAACTCAATAACAATTTTAAGGCACAAGAGTGCATGCGGTGCTGCACTGACGAACGCCACTAACCACCCAGGCTTGGGTAAGGAAAGCACAGAGGAAGTGCACGGCGCCGTACTGGTGGTCACAGCAACTGGACGCTGTAATGTGTGATTAGTGCTGTAGGCTAAGTCGGGCGCAAGATAGCAACCATACACCTTCCGCGAACAGACATTCAATAGGGTAGGGGTATCCAAGGACGACTTGCACTCACAACATACACACATTAACAATTGTACACTAGCGCATGGCCGTGCTGTCATGCGCAGTTTATATAGTTGCAGCACAGGAAGTGGCCACAGAAACTTTGCCCTTCCAAGACCTGCCAAGAGGACCAATGGAATGTGCTGCAGAGCCTGAGCACATGACCCTCGATCTCCAACGGGAGATCTTGCCCTGGGCATGCTCAGTGTGTGCGGACAAGGACTTAGTCCCAGAGAAGTCCGCTCGCTGCTGACCAGCACTGGCTTTAATGACAGAAGCTGAAGAAGCAGCAGTAACTCTCAGTACAGAGTGAGACTGAGCAAGACGCTGGGACCGACGTCCTTGCTGAGCAGACTCCACTGCGGCTGGATGAGAATGGGAGACCGCAGCGGAGATGGCTCGAGATTCCCCCTGTGCAGAAGCGGGAACTCGAGACCTAACATTACCCCCCCTCCTAGGGCCCTCCCCTCCTTGGGCCTCGCTACGCTCGAAGGCAGCAATGAGCTGTGGGGCCCGAATGTTTTCAGCAGGCTCCCATGACCTGTCCTCCGGGCCATAACCCTTCCAATCCACCAGATAGAACTTTTTGCCGCGTACCACCTTGCACCCCAAAATAGCGTTCACCTCGTAATCGTCCGTAGACGAACCCGATGTCCCGGCAGATGACTCGGAAAACCGGGACATGTATACGGGTTTCAAAAGGGACACATGAAAGGTGTCGGTGATACCCAAGCGTGGAGGAAGAGCCAAATGGTAGACCACAGGATTAACCCGTTCGAGAACCTTGAAGGGACCCAAGTAGCGAGGAGCAAACTTAGTGGACTCAACTCGCAGCCTGATGTTACGGGCGGAGAGCCACACCAAGTCGCCAGGAGCAAAGGTCGGAGCGGGGCGCCGATGAACATCGGCGGAGGACCTCATTCTCTCCTTGGAGGCCCGAATGGCATCCTGCGTGCGGTCCCAAATGTCCCGTGCCTCCACAGCCCAGTCTGCCACCCTAGAGTCAGCAGAAGACACAGGCATGGGCACAGGAACACACGGATGCTGGCCGTAATTTAGGAGGAATGGAGTCTGACCGGTGGAGTCGGCTACGGCATTGTTAAGTGCAAACTCTGCCCACTGTAGCAAGGATGCCCAGTCATCCTGCCTGGCAGAAACAAAATGTCGTAAATATGTGACCAAGGTCTGGTTGGCCCTCTCTACCAACCCATTCGTCTCGGGATGATATGCCGAAGAGAGATTTAACTCAATACTGAGTAGACGACAAAGCTCTCTCCAGAATCGAGACGCAAACTGGGGACCCCGGTCACTAACAATTTTGTCTGGCATACCGTGTAGGCGAAAGATATGCTTGACGAACAAGACAGCCAACGCCCGTGCAGAAGGTAGCCGTGGAAGAGGCACCAAGTGCACCATTTTGGAGAAATGGTCGGTGATCACCCAGATAATGGTGCAGTTACGAGACTTGGGTAAGCCCACCACAAAGTCCATCCCGACCATCTCCCAGGGCCTGTCCGCCACTGGCAGAGGATAAAGCAAACCAGCTGGCCGTTGCCGAGGAGTCTTGTTCTTGGCGCAAGAGACACACGCCCGAACATACTCTGCGACATCACGAGCCATATGCGGCCACCAGTATGTCCTCGCCAGTAACTCAGCTGTCCTTTTGGTACCAAAATGTCCACCCACCCTGGACGAGTGTGCCCAAGAGAGAACCTCCGGTCGCAAACTGAATGGAACAAAAGTCTTGCCCGGGGGCACAGACTCTAGCGAAACCGGGGCCACAGTTCTCAAGCTCTCGGTGGGGACAATAAGCCGAGGCTCCTCCTCCTCCTCCGCAGATGACACAACGGAGCGAGAGAGAGCGTCGGCCCGAATGTTCTTCTCCCCAGAAAGAAAATGGAGGGTGAAATGAAACCGGGAGAAGAATAAGGACCATCTGGCCTGGCGAGAATTCAACCGCTGGGCTGTCTGCAGGTACACCAAATTTTTATGGTCTGTGAAGACTTGGAAGGGAAAACGTGCTCCCTCCAAGAGATGTCTCCATTCCGAGAAAGCCAACTTCATGGCTAGCAACTCCCTGTCCCCGATGGAATAATTCCTCTCTGCTGGTGAAAAGGTCTTGGAGAAAAAGAAGCAAGGATGCTTCCGACCTTGAGCATCCTTTTGGAAGAGGACTGCTCCAGCACCAACAGAAGAGGCATCCACCTCCATGATAAATGGCTTATCAACATCGGGGTGATGTAGGATGGGAGCGCTAGCGAAGTGTGACTTTATAGAGTTAAAGGCCTTGGAGACCTCCTCAGACCACAATTTGGGATTCACCCCCTTCTTGGTGAGGGCAACCAAGGGAGCTACCAAAGTTGAGAAGTGCGGAATGAACTGGCGATAATAATTAATGAACCCCATAAAGCGCTTCACCGCTTTAAGAGAATGGGGTTCCTGCCAGTCCATCACAGCCTGTAGTTTAGCAGGATCCATAGCCAATCCCTGGGCAGAGATGATGTAGCCTAGGAAAGGTAAGGACTCCTGCTCAAACATACACTTCTCCAACTTGGCATAGAGGGAGTTTGCCCGTAGGAGGTCGAAGACTTTGCAAACATCTCTCCGGTGGGAGTCAATATCTGGAGAGTAGATGAGAATATCATCCAGATAGACTACGACCGAGGTGGAAAGCATATCCCGGAAGATATCGTTCACAAAGTCTTGGAAAACGGCCGGGGCATTACAGAGCCCGAAGGGCATCACCAGATATTCATAGTGCCCATCCTTGGTGTTAAAAGCCGTCTTCCATTCGTCCCCCTCACGGATGCGAATCAGGTTGTAAGCACCCCGCAGATCTAGTTTAGTAAATACCCTTGCTCCCCGAAGCCTATCGAAGAGCTCAGATATCAAGGGCAAAGGATACTTATTTTTAACGGTGATGGCGTTAAGACCCCTGTAGTCTATGCATGGACGTAGTTCCCCATTCTTCTTCTGCACGAAGAAGAACCCTGCCCCAGCAGGTGACACTGACTTCCTAATGAATCCTCTTGCCAGATTTTCCTGGATGTACTGTGACATTGCCTCCGTCTTCGGGAGAGATAGCGGATAGACTCGACCCCGGGGAGGCTCAGCACCAGGCAAGAGATCAATAGGACAGTCATAGGGGCGAACACGTCTGCATAAGACCAATACTGCTTGGGGAGAGAGGAAAGATCTGCGGGTACCTCAGTAGTAGCAACCTGAACGCACTCCCTCTGACACCTACCCCCACAAGATTCACCCCATCCCAGGATTCTGCCAGAGGACCACTCGATATGAGGAGAGTGGTACCGTAGCCAAGGTATTCCCAACAGGACCTCATCAATTCCCTCAGGAATGACGAGCAGAGATATAATCTCCTGATGAGATGGCGACATGGACAGAGTAAAAGGGATGGTCTGGTGTGTTATCTGTGAGGGCAGTGTCGACCCATTCACCACTCGTACCTTTACTGGTTGAGCTAGCATAACCAGGGGTATTGCGTGACGTTGGGCGAAGGCAGAAGACATAAAATTGCCCTCCGCCCCAGAATCCACGCAGAGCTCTACCGAGTGGGAGAATGAGCCTATAGTAATTGTCCCCTTAAAGGACAATTTAGAGGCAAACGTCGCCGTGTCTAGTGCACCTCCACCTACTACCACTAGACGCTGACGTTTCCTCGACCGCTGAGAACATCTGGTGGCTAGATGTCCCGACTGCTGGCATACATGACAGACCTTGAGTGCACCTGCGGTCCGGGACTTAGATCCCGCTTGTGACACTTCCCTGGCCTCATGTGACTCAGGAACCAGAACCGGAGATTCCAGAGGTTTGGCGAAGGTAGGAGCCAGCCGAAACCTCTGCCTACACTGGGCTCGCTCTAACCTCCGCTCGTTAAAACGGAGGTCAATTCGAGTGGAGACAGTTATTAACTCTTCCAGTGTGGCAGGAATCTCCCTAGTGGCCAGAGCGTCCTTAACGTGGTCAGCTAGGTCCCTCCAAAATATGGGGATAAGAGCTTTATCCGACCAATCCAGCTCAGAAGCTAAAGTGCGGAATTGGACGGCAAAATGACTGACCAAGGACTCACCCTGAGTTAATGCCAGCAGTTGGAGCGCAGTATCATGGGTGACTTGAGGTCCTAAAAAGACCTGTTTCAGAAACAGCGGAGCACTCTGCACTAGAGTTGAGCGACCTTGACCTTTTTAGAGTCGAGCCGGGTTTCGCGAAACCCGACTATCTCAAAAGTCGGGTCGAGTGAAATCGGCCGATTATGGCGAAAAGTCGGGATCGACCGAAACACGAAACCCAATGCAAGTCAATGGGGCAGCATAGTCGGCAGTGAGTGGGGGCCAGGAAAACACCTAGAGTGCCCATTTTAATGTCAAAACCATCCATTCTTCTTAATGAAGCTTGTCAAGCGTAATTTACCTTATAATAATTGGAAGGCATTTGAAATTGGGGGTCATTTGGCTAAAGTTGTGTGGGGTAGGGCTGGTTCAAGTAATTAGTGGGCCCAGGAAATCTGGACCACGTCACGGCAGTGGAGCAGGGAGAGGTAAGTATTTCAACTTTGCAAGTGCTGTGATCCTGAGCAAGCAGGGGGGGCCCACTTGTTGGCATTGGCACTGGCACAGGGCCCCTCAAAGTACAGCGGTGTGTTTGCACGGCGGGGGCGCCTCCCACCGGCAGCAACACTTTTGCGTACTATGAGAGGCCCTGTGCCAGTGACGTCGCCAACTAGTATTCCTCCCCCCACCTGATGAAGGAACCTGCACTTTCATCTGCACCTTCCTCTTTGTCCCCGTGTAAGGTGGTATGGTATGCGGGAAGAGCAACCTGACTTTCAGCAGGGTCACAATGTTGTTGTGTAGCATGCACGGGGAATGTTGCGTTATGGGTCAATGTACCAGCAGACTCATCTATCACTGGCTGGGCAATGGGCACGATGAAGTGGAAACACAGATATAGGCCCAAAGAATAAAGTGGGCTAAATGCAGTTCAAAATTGGTAACACAGGACTAACCAGGGGGCATTGCAGTGGAGGACAACTGGAATGAGAGGCTGACACAGAGAGTAGGCCCAAATCAGTAAGTAGTCGAAATGCAGTTCAAAATTGGCAACCGTAGTAAACAGGCGGCACAGCTTTGTTCAGTGGAGGAGAACAGCAAGGAGTGGCAGACACCGATAGTAGGCCCCAACCCAACTAGTAGGCCAAATGCAGTCTAACATTAACAACTACTTAACGAGAGCCTGAAAATGGAATTTCAGGACAGGAAACCAGGAGAACAGCAAGGAGTGGCAGACACCGATAGTAGGCCCCAAACCAACTAGTACGCCAAATGCAGTTGTTCCATTTAACCACAATTTAATGAGAGCCTGAAGATAGAAGTTCAGGAAAGGCAACCTGGAGAACACCTTGGAGTGTAACACACCATCTCTCTACACCCCATACCCAATTTGTAGGCCTAATGCAGTGTAGTTTTCAACAACTACTAAACGAGAGTCGGAAGATCGAAGCAATGTGGACGAAACCTGGGGAACACCTTGGAGTGTAACACACCGTCTCTCTACACCCCATACCCAATTTGTAGGCCTAATGCAGTGTAGTTTTCTACAACTACTAAACGAGAGTCGGAAGACCGAAGCAATGTGGACGAAACCTGGGGAACACCTTGGAGTGGAACACACCATCTCTCTACACCCCATACCCAATTTGTAGGCCTAATGCAGTGTAGTTTCCAACAACTACGAAACGAGAGCATGAAGATCGAAGCAATTGACAGGAAACCTGGGGAACACCTTGGAGTGGAACACACCATCTTTCTACACCCCATACCCAATTTGTAGGCCTAATGCAGTGTAGTTTCCAACAACTACTAAACGAGAGCATGAAGATCGAAGCAATGGAGAGGAAACCTGGGGAACACCTTGGAGTGGAACACACCATCGCTCTACACCCCATACCCAATTTGTAGGCCTAATGCAGCGTAGTTTCCAACAACTACTAAACGAGAGCCAGAAGATCGAAGCTCAGGAAAGGCAACCTGGAGAACACCTTGGAGTGGAACACACCATCTCTCTACACCCCATACCCAATTTGTAGGCCTAATGCAGCGTAGTTTCCAACAACTACTAAACGAGAGCATGAAGATCGAAGCAATGGAGAGG
The DNA here is from genome assembly GCF_032444005.1 of Ranitomeya imitator. Lineage (NCBI taxonomy): Eukaryota > Metazoa > Chordata > Amphibia > Anura > Dendrobatidae > Ranitomeya > Ranitomeya imitator. Next base: position 52,001,916 of record NC_091283.1, read on the forward strand.
AAACCTGGGGAACACCTTGGAGTGTAACACACCATCTCTCTACACCCCATACCCAATTTGTAGGCCTAATGCAGTGTAGTTTCCAACAACTACTAAACGAGAGCCGGAAGATCGAAGCTCAGGAAAGGCAACCTGGAGAACACCTTGGAGTGGAACACACCATCTCTCTACACCCCATACCCAATTTGTAGGCCTAATGCAGCGTAGTTTCCAACAACTACTAAACGAGAGCATGAAGATCGAAGCAATGGAGAGGAAACCTGGGGAACACCTTGGAGTGTAACACACCATCTCTGTACACCCCATACCCAATTTGTAGGCCTAATGCAGTGTAGTTTCCAACAACTACTAAACGAGAGCCGGAAGATCGAAGCTCAGGAAAGGCAACCTGGAGAACACCTTGGAGTGGAACACACCATCTCTCTACACCCCATACCCAATTTGTAGGCCTAATGCAGTGTAGTTTCCAACAACTACTAAACGAGAGCATTAAGATCGAAGCAATGGCGAGGAAACCTGAGGCACACCTTGGGGAGGCAGACACCGTTAGTAGGCCCTACCAAAGTTGTACCCCCAATGCAGTTTTAAAATTCCTAGAGGCTGAAAACAAGACTATTGACGCTCAGCTTTTTTCAAAGGAACACAGCTGAATTGAGTGGCGCAGACAGACACAGGTAGTAGGACTTAAACCAAAAATGTGGCTCACTGCAGCTTAAAAAAGTTACAGGGGTACACTAGCAGCAGTGCTCTGGGCAGTGGAGGACAATTTCAATAGTGGACCGCAGACAGACTTTGTACGCCTACTATTAAAAAAAGGATGCTCTATGCAATTAAAAATAGGTTCCAGGGGTCCAAGGGCAGCAGTGGTCTGGTCAGTGGACGAGTATTGGAAGGAGGGACCGCAGACAGGCGTAGTAGGCCTAACATAACAAAATTAGGCTGTAGACACTGGAAAATTGGTTCCAGGGGTACACAGGCAGCAGTGGTGTGGTCAGCGGAGGAAAATTGGAATTAGGCACTGCAGACAGACTTTGTAGGCTGTCCCCTGTGGACCATGCATCCAACACATTAACCCAGTGCGCCGTAATGGACACGTAACTTTTTGTGGACATGCCTACTGGTCCATGCGTCTCTTGTCAGGTGCACCTTTCTACTGTTTGATTGCCTGAGTGCTATGACAATGCAGACTTTTTCATGCCGCTGGAGGGCTGGGATGGCTTTTCTCGCAAAAGAAATGTCGACTGGGTAGCTTGAACCGTTGCACAGCGTAGTTCATCTGGGCTTTCTAAATATAAAACAAAGAAAAAAAGGAGGCTACATGCACTTTCAGCTGGGTTCCAGGGGTACACGGCCAGCATTGGTCTGGTCAGTGGAGAACTATTGGAAGGAAGGACTGCAGACAGGCTTCGAAGGCCTAACATAATAACAGATGGCTGTAGGCAATTTTAAATTGGTTCCAGGGGTACACGGGCAGCAGTACAATGGTCAGTGGAGGCCTAGTGGAAGGAGGGACCGCAGACAGGCTTCAAAGGCCTAACATAAAAAAATAGGGCTGTTGGCAATTTAAAATTGGTTCCAGGAGTACACGGGCAGCAGTACAATGGTCAGTGGAGGCCTGGTGGAAGGAGGGACCGCAGACAGGCTTCGAAGGCCTAACATAAAAAAATAGGGCTGTTGGCAATTTAAAATTGGTTCCAGTGGTACAAGGGCAGCAGTACAATGGTCAGTGGATGCCTAGTGGAAGGAGGGACCGCAGACAGGCTTCGAAGGCCTAACATAAAAAAATAGAGCTGTTGGCAATTTAAAACTGGTTCCAGTGGTACAAGGGCAGCAGTACAATGGTCAGTGGAGGCCTAGTGGAAGGAGGCACCGCAGACAGGCTTCGAAGGCCTAACATAAAAAAATAGGGCTGTTGGCAATTTAAAATTGGTTCAAGGGGTACACGGGCAGCAGTACAATGGTCAGTGGAGGCCTAGTGGAAGGAGGGACTGCAGACAGGCTTCGAAGGCCTAACATAACAAAAATGTCAATACAATGGTATTGTCAGTGCCAGGCATTGAAGGATGTCAGCGCATAGACTAAACATTGGTGGAGCTGTGATAGATAATTTTGCAAGTGGTAGAGCACTGTTTGAGCTGGGGGGGGGGGGGAACTGTCTTGTTGGCGGCGGTACAGGCCCAGGGCCCCTCATATTACAACGGTGTGTCTGACGTTGGGTGCGCACCACCACCGCCAGAGACACTTTATTGTACTATGAGGGACCCAGTGGCAGTGCCATCGACCAAAAGCGGGCACACCCACCTCTTCAGACAAACAGCAATCTCACGGGTGCTGGCGCCAAGTGACGATACCACGGCCCTGTGTGGGGAGTTTGGCCATTTAGTGAGGTGTAAACATGTCGTATGCTGGACAATCAGGTGCAGAAAATTACGAGATTGGAAAAGTCATTCAGAATAGTCCACAGGCAAGACCTTTTCATAGGAAAGCTAGGTGTCAGCCGGGCAAGGTGGGGCAAAAGATTTCGAAATCCAGTTGTGGTTCATTTTAATGAAGGTTAGATCATCTACATTTTGGGTAGCCAGATGAGTCCTTTTTTCTGTTAGTATTGAACCTGCAGCACTGAATACTCTTTCTGATAGGACACTAGCTGCCGGGCAAGCAAGCTCCTGCAATGCATATTCTGCCAATTCTGGTCAGGTGTCTAATTTGGATGCCCAGTAATCAAATGGGAATGACGGTTGAGGGAGAACGTCGATAAGGGATGAAAAATAGTTTGTAACCATACTGGACAAATGTTGTCTCCTGTCACTTTGAATTGATGCTGCAGTACCTGTCCTGTCTGCGGTCATAGCAAAATCACTCCACAACCTGGTCAGAAAACCCCTCTGGCCAACGCCACTTCTGATTTCTGCCCCTCTAACACCTCTGGTCTGCTGGCCCCTGCAGCTCGTGTGAGAACGATCACGGGCGCTGTGTGCAGGGAATGCCAGAAGCAAACGGTCAACAAGAGTTGATTGTTTGGTTGCTAATATTATTTCCAAGTTGTCATGTGGCATTATATTTTGCAATTTGCCTTTATAGCGAGGATCAAGGAGGCAGGCCAACCAGTAATCATCATCGTTCATCATTTTAGTAATGCGTGTGTCCCTTTTGAGGATACGTAAGGCATAATCCGCCATGTGGGCCAAAGTTCCAGTTCTCAAATCTGCGGTTGTGCTTGGTTGAGGGGCAGTTTCAGGCAAATCCACGTCACTTGTGTCCCTCCAAAAACCAGAACCCGGCATTGCCGCGCCAACAATTTCCAGTGGCCCCGGAAAAGCTTCCTCATTAAAAATATAATCATCCCCATCATCCTCCTCGTCCTCCTCCTCCTCTTCGCCCGCTACCTCGTCCTGTACACTGCCCTGGCCAGACAATGGCTGACTGTCATCAAGGCTTTCCTCTTCCTCAGCTGCAGACGCCTGATCCTTTATGTGCGTCAAACTTTGCATCAGCAGACGCATTAGGGGGATGCTCATGCTTATTATGGCGTTGTCTGCACTAACCAGCCGTGTGCATTCCTCAAAACACTGAAGGACTTGACACATGTCTTGAATCTTCGACCACTGCACACCTGACAACTCCATGTCTGCCATCCTACTGCCTGCCCGTGTATGTGTATCCTCCCACAAAAACATAACAGCCCGCCTCTGTTCGCACAGTCTCTGAAGCATGTGCAGTGTTGAGTTCCACCTTGTTGCAACGTCTATGATTAGGTGATGCTGGGGAAGGTTCAAAGAACGCTGATAGGTCTGCATACGGCTGGAGTGTACGGGCGAACGGCGGATATGTGAGCAAAGTCCACGCACTTTGAGGAGCAGGTCGGATAACCCCGGATAACTTTTCAGGAAGCACTGCACCACCAGGTTTAAGGTGTGAGCCAGGCAAGGAATGTGTTTCAGTTGGGAAAGGGAGATGGCAGCCATGAAATTCCTTCCGTTATCACTCACTACCTTGCCTGCCTCAAGATCTACAGTGCCCAGCCACGACTGCGTTTCTTTCTGCAAGAGCTCGGACAGAACTTCCGCGGTGTGTCTGTTGTCACCCAAACACTTCATAGCCAATACAGCCTGCTGACGTTTGCCAGTAGCTGCCCCATAATGGGAGACCTGGTGTGCAACAGTGGCAGCTGCGGATGGAGTGGTTGTGCGACTGCGGTCTGTGGACGAGCTCTCGCTTCTGCAGGAGGACGAGGAGGAGGAGGAGGGGGTGCGAACGGCTACAGCCAACTGTTTGCTAGACCGTGGGCTAGGCAGAACTGTCCCAAACTTGCTGTCCCCTGTGGACCCTGCATCCACAACATTCACCCAGTGTGCCGTGATGGACACGTAACGTCCCTGGCCATGCCTACTGGTCCATGCATCTGTTGTCAGGTGCACCTTTGTGCTCACAGATTGCCTGAGTGCATGGACGATGCGCTCTTTAACATGCTGGTGGAGGGCTGGGATGGCTTTTCTGGAAAAAAAGTGTTGACTGGGTAGCTCGTAGCGTGGTACAGAGTAGTCCATCAGGGCTTTCAAAGCTTCGCTTTCAACTAACCGGTAGGGCATCATCTCTAACGAGATTAGTCTAGCTATGTGGGCGTTCAAACCCTGTATACGCGGATGCGAGGCTAAGTACTTCTTTTTTCTAACCATAGTCTCATGTAGGGTCAGCTGGACTGGAGAGCTGGAGATCGTGGAACTAGCGGGGGTGCCGGTGGACATGGCAGACTGAGAGACGGTGGGAGATGGTATTGTTGCCGCCGGTGCCCTAGATGCAGTGTTTCCTACTACGAAACTGGTGATTCCCTGACCCTGACTGCTTTGGCCTGGCAAAGAAACCTGCACAGATACTGCAGGTGGTGCAGAAAATGGTGGCCCTACAGTGCCGGAAGGGATGTTGCGTTGATGACTAGCTTCATTGGCCGAGGGTGCTACAACCTTAAGGGACGTTTGGTAATTAGTCCAAGCTTGCAATTGCATGGTGGTTAAATGTCTATGCATGCAACTTGTATTGAGACTTTTCAGATTCTGCCCTCTGCTTAAGGTAGTTGAACATTTTTGACAGATGACTTTGCGCTGATCAATTGGATGTTGTTTAAAAAAATGCCAGACTGCACTCTTTCTAGCATCGGATACCTTTTCAGGCATTGCAGACTGAGCTTTAACCGGATGGCCACGCTGTCCTCCAACAGGTTTTGGCTTTGCCACGCGTTTTGGGCAAGATACGGGCCCGGCAGATGGAACCTGTTGCGATGTTGATGCCTGCTGCGGCCCCTCCTCCTCCGCTTCAGAACTGCTGCCGCCTGCACCCTGTTCCCCCAATGGCTGCCAATCGGGGTCAAGAACTGGGTCATCTATTACCTCTTCTTGTAGCTAGTGTGCAACTTAGTCTGTGTCACCGTGTCGGTCGGTGGTATAGCGTTCGTGATGGGGCAACATAGTCTCATCAGGGTCTGATTCTTGATCATTACCCTGCGAGGGCAATGTTGTGGTCTGAGTCAAAGGACCAGCATAGTAGTCTGGCTGTGGCTGTGCATCAGTGCACTCCATGTCAGATTCAACTTGTAATGGGCATGGACTGTTAACTGCTTCACTTTCTAAGCCAGGGACGGTATGTGTAAAGAGCTCCATGGAGTAACCCGTTGTGTCGCCTGCTGCATTCTTCTCTGTTGTTGTTTTTGCTGAAGAGGACAAGGAAGCGACTTGTCCCTGACCGTGAACATCCACTAACGACGCGCTGCTTTTACATTTATCAGTTTCACGAGAGGAGGCAAAAGAGCTAGAGGCTGAGTCAGCAAGATAAGCCAAAACTTGCTCTTACTGCTCCGGCTTTAAAAGCGGTTTTCCTACTCCCAGAAAAGGGAGCGTTCGAGGCCTTGTGTAGCCAGACGACGAACCTGGCTCCACAGCTCCAGACTTAAGTGCAATATTTTTTTTCCCACGACCACCTGATGCTCCACCACTACCACTACCCTCATTACCAGCTGACAATGAACGCCCCCGGCCACGACCTCTTCCACCAGACTTCCTCATTGTTTTAAAAACGTAACCAAACTAACGGTATTTGTTGCTGTCACACAGCTTACACGGTGAGCTATAACTTCAGTATGATTTAGCTACCCCTTTACAGGTGGGTGAGACCACAACGAAAATCAGGCACAATGTTACACACTCTGTTTTTGGTGGCACCAAATGAGAGAGATGCCACACACGCAGGACTGTCACTGAAGCACAAATGTTAATATTAATCTCCCACTGTTTTTTTTTATTTTTTATTTTTTTTTCAGGGAGACTTTAGAAACAAAATAAAATAAAATTATTTTTTCAGGAAGAATTTAGAAACCAAATAACATAAAATGATTTTTCCAATGACAATTTAGAAACCAAAAAAAAAAAAAGGCTTTCTATGCCCCACTGAGTGAGAGATGCCACACACAGGAGTCAGGAGTGGCACACAAGCCCAGAGGCCAATATTTATCTCCCACTGATTGATTTAGTGATTTTTTCATGTAGATTTTGGAACCCAAATCAAGCTAAAAAAATAATAGGCTTTCTATGGCCCACAATTGGAGAGAGAGAGAGAGATGGCACACCCAGGAGTCAAGACTGGCACACAAGCAGAAAGGGCAATATTAATCTCCCACTGATTTTTTTTTTTTTTTTCAGGGAGACTTTAGAAAAAAAAAATAATAGAATAAAATGATTTTTTCAGTAAGAATTTAGAAACCAAATAAAATAAAATGATTTCTTCAGGGAGAATTTAGAAAACAAATAAAACATAAAATAGGCTTTCTATGGCCCACTGAGTGAGAGATGACGCACACAGGAGTCAGGAGTGGCACACAAGCCCAGAGGCCAATATTTATCTCCCACTGATTGATTTAGTGATTTTTTCAGGTAGATTTTGGAACCCAAATCAAGCAAAAAAAATAATAGGCTTTCTATGGCCCACAATTGGAGAGAGAGAGAGAGATGGCACACCCAGGAGTCAAGACTGGCACACAAGCAGAAAGGGCAATATTAATCTTCCACTGATTTGTTTTTTTTTGTTTTTTTCAGGGAGACTTTACAAAAAAAAATAATAAAAAAAAATGATTTTTTCAGGAAGAATTTAGAAACCAAATAAAACAAAAAATAGGCTTTCTATGGCCCACTGAGTGAGAGATGACGCACACAGGAGTCAGGAGTGGCACACAAGCCCAGAGGCCAATATTGTTCTCCCAATGATTGATGTAGTGATTTTTTCAGGTAGATTTTGGAACTCAAATCAAGCAAAAAAAATAATAGGCTTTCTATGGCCCACAATTGGAGAGAGAGAGAGATGGCACACCCAGGAGTCAAGACTGGCACACAAGCAGAAAGGGCAATATTAATCTCCCACTGATTTGATTTTTTTTTTTTTTCAGGGAGACTTTAGAAAAAAAAAATAATAAAAAAAAATGATTTTTTCAGGAAGAATTTAGAAACCAAATAAAATAAAATCATTTTTTCAGGGAGAATTTAGAAAACAAATAAAACAAAAAATAGGCTTTCTATGGCCCACTGACTGAGAGATGGCACACACAGGAGTCAGGAGTGGCACACAAGCCCAGAGGCCAATATTAATCTCCCACTTTTTTTTTTTTTTCAGGGAAAATTTATAAACCCAATAAAAAAAGTTATAAATAGGCTTTATAAGGCCCACTATCTGAGAGAGAGAGATGGCACGCTTAGGACTGGCACACAAGCCCAAAGGCCAATATTAATCTCCCTTTTTTTTTCAGGGAGAATTTATAAAACCAAAAAAATTAAATAAATAGGCTTTCTATGGCCCACTATTTGTGAGAGAGATGGCACGCTCAGGACTGGCACACAAGCCCAGAGGCCAATATTAATCTCCCACTTTTTTTTTTTTTTTTTCAGGGAAAATTTATAAACCCAATAAAAAAAATAATAAATAGGCTTTCTATGGCCCACTATCTGAGAGAGAGAGATGGCACGCTTAGGACTGGCACACAAGCCCAAAGGCCAATATTAATCTCCCTTTTTTTTTCAGGGAGAATTTATAAAACCAAAAAAAAAATAAATAAATAGGCTTTCTATGGCCCACTATTTGTGAGAGAGATGGCACGCTTAGGACTGGCACACAATCCCAAAGGCCAATATTAATCTCCCACTGATTGATTTATTGATTTTTTCAGGTAGAATTTAGAACCCAAATAAAGCAAAAAAAAAAATAGGCTTTCTATGGCCCACTGACTGAGAGATGGCACACACAGGAGTCAGGAGTGGCACACAAGCCCTGAGGCCAATATTTTTCTCCCACTGATTGATGTAGTGATTTTTTCAGGTAGATTTTAGAACCCAAATCAAGCAAAAAAATAAATAGGCTTTCTATGGCCCACTGAGTGAGAGATGGCACAGACAGGGATGGCACTCTAGCAGAAATGCCAATCTTAATCTCCCACAAAAAAAAAAAAAGGAACTGTCCTTCAATTACTATCTCCCTGCAGTAATCTCAGCCAGGTATGGCAGTCAGCAATAAGGAGTGGACTGATGCACAAATTAAATAAAAAGTGTGGACAAACAAACAAGATAGCTGTGCAGAAAGGAGGGAACAAGAGGATTTGTGCTTTGAAAAAAGCAGTTGGTTTGCACAGCGGCGTACACACAGCAATGCAGCTATCAGGGAGCCTTCTAGGGCAGCCCAATGAGCTACAGCGCTGAGGAAAAAAAAAAATGTAGCTTCCACTGTCCCTGCACACCGAAGGTGGTGTTGGACAGTGCAAATCGCTACAGCACAAGCGGTTTGGTGGTTAATGGACCCTGCCTAACGCTATCCCTGCTTCTGACGAAGCGGCAGCAACCTCTCCCTAAGCTCAGATCAGCAGCAGTAACATGGCGGTCGGCGGGAACGCCCTTTTATAGCCCCTGTGACGCCGCAGACAGCAAGCCAATCACTGCAATGCCCTTCTCTAAGATGGTGGGGACCAGGACCTATGTCATCACGCTGCCCACACTCTGCGTTTACCTTCATTGGCTGAGAAATGGCGCTTTTCGCGTCATTGAAACGCGACTTTGGCGCGAAAGTCGCGTACCGCATGGCCGACCCCGCACAGGGGTCGGATCGGGTTTCATGAAACCCGACTTTGCCAAAAGTCGGCGACTTTTGAAAATGAACGACCCGTTTCGCTCAACCCTAATCAGCACCCTTCTTGGTCAAATCAGTCAACGGTTTAGCAACAGTAGAAAAATTAGCGATGAAGCGCCGATAAAAATTAGCAAAGCCCAGGAACTTTTGCAGGCTCTTCACAGATGTCGGCTGAGTCCAATCGTAAATGGCCTGGACTTTAACAGGGTCCATCTCGATAGTAGAAGGGGAAAAATGAAACCCAAAAATGAAACCTTCTGAACCCCAAAGAGACACTTTGACCCCTTCACAAACAAGGAATTCGCATGAAGGACCTGGAACACCATTCTGACCTGCTTCACATGAGACTCCCAATCATCCGAAAAGACCAAAATATCATCCAAATACACAATCAGGAATTTATCCAGGTACTCTCGAAAGATGTCATGCATAAAGGACTGAAATACTGATGGAGCATTGGAAAGCCCGAATGGCATAACCAGGTACTCAAAATGGCCCTCGGGCGTATTAAATGCTGTTTTCCATTCATCGCCTTGTTTAATAAGCACAAGATTATACGCCCCTCGAAGATCTATCTTGGTGAACCAACTAGCCCCTTTAATACGAGCAAACAAATCAGACAGCAACGGCAAAGGATACTGAAATTTGACTGTAATTTTATTAAGAATGCGGTAATCAATACAAGGTCTCAAAGAACCATCCTTCTTGGCCACAAAAAAGAACCCTGCTCCTAACGATGATGACGACGGGCGAATATGGCCTTTCTCCAAGGATTCCTTTATATAACTCCGCATAGCGGCGTGTTCTGGCACAGATAAATTGAACAATCGGCCCTTAGGAAACTTACTACCAGGAATCAAATTAATTGCACAATCGCAATCCCTATGAGGAGGTAGGGCACTGGCTTTGGGCTCATCAAATACATCCCGATAATCCGACAAAAACTCTGGAACTTCAGAAGGAGTGGAAGACGAAATAGACAAAAATGGAACATCACCATGTACCCCCTGGCAACCCCAGCTGGACACAGACATAGATTTCCAGTCCAATACTGGATTATGAACCTGTAGCCATGGCAACCCCAAAACGACCACATCATGCAGATTATGCAACACCAGAAAGCGGATATCCTCCTGATGTGCAGGAGCCATGCACATGGTCAATTGGGTCCAATACTGAGGCTTATTCTTGGCCAAAGGCGTAGCATCAATTCCTCTCAATGGAATAGGATACTGCAAGGGCTCCAAGAAAAAAACACAGCGCCTAGCATACTCCAAGTCCATCAAATTCAGGGCAGCGCCTGAATCCACAAATGCCATAACAGAATAGAATGACAAAGAGCAAATCAGAGTAACAGACAATAGAAATTTAGACTGTACCATACCAATGGTGGCAGACCTAGCGAACCGCTTAGTGCGCTTAGGACAATCGGAGATAGCATGAGTGGATTCACCACAGTAAAAACATAGCCCATTCTGACGTCTGTGTTCTTGCCGTTCAGCTCTGGTCAAAGTCCTATCACATTGCATAGGCTCAGGCCCATGCTCAGATAGTACCGCCAAATGGTGCACAGCTTTACGCTCACGCAAGCGTCGATCGATCTGAATGGCCAAGGACATAGACTCATTCAGACCAGCAGGCATGGGAAACCCCACCATGACATCCTTAAGGGCTTCAGAGAGACCCTTTCTGAAGATTGCTGCCAGGGCAGATTCATTCCACTGAGTGAGCACAGACCACTTTCTAAACTTCTGACAATATATCTCCGCTTCATCCTGACCCTGACACAGAGCCAGCAAGATTTTCTCTGCCTGATCCACTGAATTAGGTTCGTCATAAAGCAATCCAAGCGCCAGGAAAAATGCATCAACATCACGCAATGCCGAATCTCCTGGCGCAAGGGAAAATGCCCAGTCTTGAGGGTCACCACGTAACAAAGAAATAATGATCTTTTCTTGTTGAACAGGGTCACCTGAGGAGCGAGGTTTCAAGGCAAGAAACAATTTACAATTATTTTTGAAATTCTAGAACTTAGATCTATCACCAAAAATCAAATCAGGAATTGGAATCCTAGGCTCTGACATCGGATTCTGAACCACAAAATCTTGAATGTTTTGTATCCTTGTAGTGAGATTATCCATCCAAGAGGACAGACCTTGAATGTCCATGTTTACACCAGTGTCCTGAACCACCCAGAGGTAAAGGGGAAAATAGAGACAAAACACACTGCAAAGAAAAAAAAATGGTCTCAGAACTTCTCTTATCCCTCTATTGAGATGCATTAGTACTTTGGGCCACCTGTACTGTTATGACCTGGTGGTCAGGACTAGGGTTGAGCGAAACGGATCGTTCATTTTCAAAAGTCGCCGACTTTTGGCAAAGTCGGGTTTCATGAAACCCGACCCGATCCCTGTGTGGGGTCGGCCATGCGGTACGCGACTTTCGCGCCAAAGTCGCGTTTCGTATGACGCGCTTGGCGCCATTTTTTTCAGCCAATGAAGGGGCGTGGGCAGAGTGATGACATAGGTCTTAGGGGCGTGGACGCTTATCGCCATGTTGTCGCTTGTGCGCTGTAGCGATTTGCACTGTGTAACACCAGCTTTTCAGTTCAGGGACGGAGGAGGGAGAGAGAGAGAGAGAGGGTTTCGTGTTTCGATCGATCCTCGACTTTTCGCCATAATCGGCCGATTTCACTCGACTCGACTTTTGAGATAGTCGGGTTTCGCGAAACCAGGCTCGACCCTAAAAAAGTCAAGGTCGCTCAACCCTAGTCAGGACAATAATGGACCTGGTGGTTAAGAGCACACGGAATGACCTGATAGTTACTGATAATAAGGACGAGCTCTGGGACGTGGGAACTCTGCTGACCGCAATCCCTAAACCTATCAAACACACTAGAAATAGCCGTGGATTGCGCCTAATGCTCCCTATGCAACTCGGCACAGCCTAAGAAACTAGCTAGCCCTGAAGATAGAAAAATAAAGCCTACCTTGCCTCAGAGAAATTCCCCAAAGGAAAAGGCAGCCCCCCACATATAATGACTGTGAGTAAAGATGAAAATACAAACACAGAGATTAAATAGATTTAGCAAAGTGAGGCCCGACTTACTGAACAGACCGAGGATAGGAAAGGTTACTTTGCGGTCAGCACAAAAACCTACAAAAAGACCACGCAGAGGGCGCAAAAAGACCCTCCGCACCGACTCACGGTGCGGAGGCGCTCCCTCTGCGTCCCAGAGCTTCCAGCAAGCAAGACAACAAATTAAATAGCAAGCTGGACAGAAAAATAGCAAACCCAAGAAATACAAGCTGGAACTTAGCTTCTGATGGGAAGACAGGTCACAAGAACGATCCAGGAGTGAACAGACCAATACTGGAACATAGACAGGTGGCATGGAGCAAAGATCGAAGTGGAGTTAAATAGAGCAGCAGCTAACGAATTAACCTCGTCACCTGTGAAACTCAGAAACACCCACCAGAGGAAGTCCATGGACAGAACCAGCCGAAGTACCATTCATGACCACAGGAGGGAGCCCGACAACAGAATTCACAACACCACTCTATATGAGGGGAGTGGTAATGTAGCCAGGGTATTCCTAGCAGGATCTCGTTTATTCCCTCAGGAATGACAAGAAGGGAAATAATCTCCTGATGGGATGGAGACATTGATAACATAAATGGGATGGTCTGGTGTGTTATTTGTGAGGGCAGTGTCGACCCATTCACCACTCGTACAGTTACCAGATTGGCAAGCATCAACAGGGGTATTGTGTAGCATTAGGCGAAGGCAGAGGGCATAAAATTCCCCACCGCCCCAGAATTAACTCAAAGCTCGACAGTAAAAGTGGATGGGCCAAAGGTGATTGTCCCTTTAAAGGAGAGTTTGGAGGAAAACACCTCCAGTGAACCTCTCCCTACGGTTACTAGACGTGGTCGTTTCCCGACTGCTGGGGACATTTCTTGGCATAACGTCCTAATTTCTGGCAGACATTACAGACCACGGGTATTCGAGCGACCCGGGACTTAGGACCCGCACGAGAAACCTCCATGGCCTTATGGGACTCAGATGCCAGAACAGGAGATTCCAGAGGCCTGGCGAAGGTAGGAGCCAACCGGAACCTCTGCCTACACTGGGTTCGTGCCAACCTTCATTCTTTAAAACAAAGATCGATGCAGGTGGATATACTTATAAGCTCTTCCAGTGTGGCGGGAATCTCCCTGGTGGCCAAGGTGTCCTTCACATTGTCAGCCAGTCCATTCCAGAACACTGGGATATGGACTTTATCCGGCCACTCCAGCTCAGATGCCAAAGTCCGGAAGTGGACGGTGAATTGACTGACCATGGAGGAGCCCTGTGTCAATGCCAGCATTTGGAGCACCGTATCATGGGTGACACGAGGCCCCATAAAGACCTGTTTCAGAGAGTCCAGGAAGCAAGGAGCCCTCTGCACCTCATGATCACCATGCTCCCACAGCGGTGTTGCCCACTACAACGCCCTGCCCGACAAAAGGGATAGAATAAATCCCACTTTAGCCCGTTCCGTGGGAAAACGTGCAGCCAGGATCTCTAGATGTACGGCACACCGGCTCACAAATCTGTTATGATTAGGTAATTCAGAACCACAATGGACCTTGAAGTTCAGAGCACACAAAGTGACCTGACAATAACCAAAAGACATAGGACGAGCTCTGAGACGTGGAAACTCTGCTGACCGCAATTCCTAATCCTATCCAACCACACTAGAGGCAGCTGTGGATTGCGCCTAACGCTCCCTATGCAACTCGGCACAGCCTGAGAAACTAGCTAGGCCTAAGATAGAAAAATAAGCCTACCTTGCCTCAGAGAAATACCCCAAAGGAAAAGGCAGACCCCCACATATAATGACTGTGAGTAGAGATGAAAATACAAACGCAGAGATGAAATAAATTTAGCAAAGTGAGGCCCAACTTACTGAACAGACCGAAGATAGGAAAGATAACTTTGCAGTCAACACAAAACCCTACAAACAACCACGCAGAGGGGGCAAAAAGACCCTCCGCACCGACTAACGGTACGGAGGTGCTCCCTCTGCGTCCCAGAGCTTCCAGCAAGCCAGAAAAAACAATTAAGCAAGCTGGACAGAAAAAATAGCAAACAAAAATAACACAAGCAAAACTTAGCTTATGCAAAGCAGACAGGCCACAGGAACGATCCAGGAGGAAGCAAGACCAATACTAGAACATTGACTGGAGGCCAGGAGCAAAGCACTAGGTGGAGTTAAATAGAGCAGCACCTAACGACTTCACCACATCACCTGAGGAAGGAAACTCAGAAGCCGCAGTACCACTTGTGACCACAGGAGGGAGCTCTGCCACATAATTCACAACACGAATCCCCGACACAGCTTACTGTTACAAGCAAACATGTCTGGTAACGGGACACGGGATAATGTCGGAGCAGGGGTGGCAGTGGACAAACTGGCTGCAGCTAGCTATGCTAGCAGCCTGAACAGCGACTGCGGTGACATCTAAGGCCGAGGTTGTGCGTTCAAGGGCCGCCAACATACCCTCCAGCTGCTGGATGTACCGTTGATCGTCCGCCATTACTAGCCAGACCCTGGCGCTAGTATACTGTTAGGACTGGCGGAAAGCAATGAGTAAATATAATGATAGCAAAGGTGCGTTCGCAGCCCGGGGTCCACCATACAGGAGTGGAACCTGCTAGTTAATGGCAGCACTATATGGCGGTACTACGCCAGAATAGACACCGGTTCCGTCACCCGGTCTGTATAGGAGCGAACTCTGTTGCTTCACAGAGTCACAAGGAAAAAAGGTAATGCTGTGTCCTGTTAGCAGTCACAGGGTGCAGCAAATGGAAACTAGTGGGATCCCTGCAATTCACCCCCACTATGCTGCTGATTGATCCCACTCTGACCCTTGGCGGCTTTTGAGCCCATGCCTGCGGATGCCCTGAGTCAGACACTGGGATCAAGTGGGAGTTCCTACCCTACACTGACGGATTGTCAGGAGAAACAGGAGATGGCCGCACAGAGTGAATACAGCACCTCACTGGTGGTCACTGCTGATTGGACGTAGTATAGATTGTGCCTGGTGCTGGATGGCACTATCTGGCACTAGACAGCTCCAACATTCATCAATATTCATCAACTCTAGGGATGGGAATGCTGCAGCTCTCCAGGACCTTCCTAGTGGACCAATAGGAGCTGCTATAGGGCCTGAGCGTGTGACCCCTGACCTCCAATGAGAGGTCTTCCCTTGGGCATGATACTAATCCAGCAAAGTTTTTTTCCTCAGGGAAATATTATATGTAATTTAAAATGGGCAAAGCGCGTAGTAAGGGACAGGGAAGTGGACCTGATGCAGATGGTGAGTGCAGAGACTGAGGTCCTGGGCAAGGTGAAACTGTGACTGCTGCGGGAGCACAACAAACACATGAATCATGTTTACTAGTTGGGCCGAACACCAGGGTCCAGAAGCAGTGTCTGCAGGTGACAATCCCCTGTCCATGATGTAGGTGATGATGCCTCCCACCCTGCACCTGTCATTGCACACTTGTAACCACTATCAGCAACCACGTCCTTGTTCCAGGGCAGCATTCACTTATCCCAACCCCAGCCTTTGGAACACAAGCATAAATAACAAGCCACTGAACTACAAGTTGCAATACTAAAAGGCCACATTTCCAGACTGCTTTCCCTGGAAATGTTGCCTTTTTAGGCTTTTTGAGACTGAAGCTTTTCTCAATCTCATGGTGCTGGCTGTCCCTTGGTACTCGGTCCCCACCCACCACTATTTCTCTTGGTGTGCCGTCCTCGTTTTGCACAAGCACGGGTCCCAAAACATCAGTTGTGCTCTGACCAACTCTGTTACTGGTCCACTTAACCACGGACACGTGGACAAATGCTTGGGCCAGGGACACCACATTTCTCTGATGGCACAACGGGTCAACATTGTGGAAGCCAGGAACCAGTCGGACCTTGGAATGGAACATGTGCTACCGACACCAAGGATTGCGGGCCCTGGTTTAATCAGGGTTTCCTCCACCATCTACAGCAGTTCCTGCACCTCTTACTCCTCCTCAACCTCCATCTCCGTAACATCAACATCAGTCCCAAGCTGAAAGCACTACAGCAGTGCCTTGGCCAAGTGGCAGCAGGCTTTGCTGAAGCTCATCTTCTTAGGTGAGAAACACACCACCGCATATTTGTTGGAAGGTCTGACAAACCGGACTGATCTGTGGCTCTCGCCCCAAAAGCTACATCTAAGCATAGTCATGTGTGACCATGGCCATAACCTTATGGTGGCTACAAAACTTGGCAACTAAGCACACGTACCATAAATGGCCCACGTGCTCAAATTAGTGGTTCAACGGTTTCTTAAAACCTACCCAGACCTACCTGAGCTACTTGAGAAAGTATGCCACGCGTGTGACGATTTCTTAAAGTCAGCTACAGCTGCCGCCTGTTACGGACCTGCATCACAGGACTGGGGCAGAAGGGGGAAAAGCTGACCCTGTACTAGGACTAGGCTGAAACCCTACGATGGAGTGGGCGACACTGACGTTTCCTAGGTTAGACTCAAATGAAGACCTACAGGTAGGGGGGAAGAAGGTACCTGAAAGATCTAGGGACTGGGAACAAAAACAGGTAACCTCCTAGTAGGAAAATAGAGGCAGCCGCAGAAACTAAAGGAAAACCAAAAACAAAACTGGCAGAAGTAGAGATCCCAGAACTGCACAATATCAAACACAGAATGCTAACAAGGCACCAAGCCAGAACACTGGTGGATTAACACTGTTGTCCAGCAAGGACTGGGAGGCAGGTGCTGGGTAACAAAGGGTGATGCAATCACCTGACCTAGGAAAAACCCAGCACAAGAGGAAAAAGACCAGCAGCCTGAAAACTACAACAAGATGGCGGATGCTCAAAACTAAATAGATTCTAACACCGCCATCATGGCAGTGGTGCAGCAGTTGCAACTTCAAGCTCACCAATTGGTGTGCAATGTCTCCATGCATTGGAACTCAATGTTACATATCTTGTCAAGACTTTGTGTGCAGCAGAGGGCAGTAGTTGAATACCAGCTGCAAGATGTCCGTCTGTATTCAAGTCAGCCTCCGCACATAAGAGATAATGAGTGGGCATGGGTGTCTGACATCTCTGCAGTTCTCCAAAACTTTGATGACTCAACCAAGATAGTGAGTAGCGATGACGCCATAATCAGCGTAACCATCCTGCTTCTCTGTCTACTGAAACTCTCACTGCTCACAATTAAAGAAGAGGCTTTGCAGGCAGAGCAAGTTGAGATGGAGCAAGAAACTATACAAGGTAATGCTACTCAGCCCAGCCACATCTCATCTTCTTAACGCTGACTGGGTGATAATGAGGAGGAGTGGTAACAGTTCCTTGGACAACCAAGGAGTAGAGATGATAGAGACACACACCAGATGCAACAGAGGCAGGGTAACACTATCAAAGATGTGGGACAGTTTTCTCTGGCCCTTCCACCACCCAGGCCCTGATGTGTGAGGTACTCTGACAAGGAGGAAAATTCTGGCATATACTGAAGGAGTGCCTTGCTGACCATACCAGCACCCTTCATGATTCCTCTGTGCCATCAAATATTGGGTATCCAAGCTAGTCACGTGGCATAAACTGTCTCTCTACGACTTGGAGGTCCTGGCCTGCCCTGTCAATACTGATTTGTCTGAGCTGGTTTTATAACTGATAAGCACATCACCCTGTCAAGCAAGGAAGCAGGATCCACATAGTTCTCCTAAGTGAGCTGCACACCTTATTGGATTATACAACATACGGAGAAGAGTTGCCTAAAGAATTGATTCCCTGAGAATCTCAAATAGCATTTCTTACCGATAGAAGGTGAGCATAACCACAACTAAAATATTTTTTTTTACTGTTGGTAAAAACGTATTACGATCAGAGGAAGCGCCACACTTTTCTCTTTTTTTCCCTCTTTCCCTAAACCAGGGTATTTCTAAAAACTGAAAATGCTGACAGGCTGACTTTTATCAAAATGAACAAGGGCTGGATTGTCCCAGACTTTTCAACACCACCGCACGACAGCAGCAGAACATAAACTCAAATCCACCTCATCCCACCCAAACATGGGTATACGGATCAAGATTTTGTAAATCTTGTGTCGTTCCCCTCCTCTTCCACCACCAAACACCAAATCAACAGGGTGATCATGCTACCCTAACTATACATTTTTTAAGGGTGTTATGATGCCTGCATTCACATTTAGAGGCCTACCTCTAACATTCTTTGATATATATATATATATATATATATATATATATATATATATATATATATATATATATATATATATATAGAAAAAAATGGAACAGCACAATGCTCACCAATGGTGGGTGCCTAGCCCCCTTGATAAAATGGTCCAAACATTAATCCAACATGTATACCAAATAGTAAAAAGAAGGCAGCACTCCAAAAATTTCAGGTGAAAAAGGATGAAGTTTTAATCGACCCACATCACTGCGCGACGTTTCGGCTCACTGAGCCTTTTTCAAGCCTTGAAAAAGGCTCAGTGAGCCGAAACGTCACGCAGTGATGTGGGTCGATTAAAACTTCATCCTTTTTCACCTGAAATTTTTGGAGTGCTGCCTTCTTTTTACTATTTGGTAAATATATATATATATATATATATATATACACATACCCCCAGGAGTAAATGTTTTTCAGCCCATGCTCTTAATGCATGCACATTACCAGTCTAGGATACCCACTCCTTATTACTGGGAAAAAATGCTTTCTGTGGCCTTCCACTATGTGGCCTTCTAATTTTTGGCATCCCTTGCACTTAATGCATATGCTTTATTGGTTTAGGCGACCCACTCCTTAGTAATGGGAAAAAATGTTTTTCTGATGCTCCACCTTCTAGCTGAGGGAACCTTTTTGAAACCAAATAGTCATTAAGTTCTATTAGTATATGACCGAGTGCCTTGTTGTGTGCTGTCAGGTGGTCGTCACATAGGGAGTTCTCACACTACATACAGGATTTCACAGCCGGAACAGGAGACTTTGAACAATGAGTATAGAAGATCCTGGTCTCCTCCATATCAGGGTGAGTAGATGTGAAACCCTCCACTATATTCCCCAGCAGGGTTGGTGAAATAACAGCCTTTGATGCTGCTACGTTAAACTAATAGTTTTTTCAATAGATTATATTCTCTGATAATCCTGCTCTTATCTGCAATTCATGTAGGATGAGATGTTGCAGTAGGGATAGCGCATGACAGGCATTTAGTCAAGGATTATTGCCTTATACAGTAAATTCTGATCCCTGCTGCTGCTTTTTTCCATGCACTCATTGACCAATTCATATTTTTTACGGTGATCTGTATTTAGAAATTCTTCAAAGCTGGTAGTGTTACTTGCTTTCCTCCAGAGTTTATTTGAAGATATCTTTTCAGGGCCAGTTAGAATCCCTTCTATATTCTACAATAACTACCGATCTTATCTGCAATTCATGTAGTGTGAGCTGTCACAGTAGGGATAGAGTATACCAGGCTTCTAGTCATGGATTATTGCCTTATAGTCCTTGCTGCTGCAAGCTAACAAAAAAATAACAAGGTAACATCTTTTCTATTCTTTATTATCATTGCTGTTAGCTGTGTTTAGTTTAGGGATAGGTGCTAGGTATCATGTGCTGGAAATGAGTGTTCATTCTGATCACATATATCTCTTCCACAGTCTATAATTTAGTTACTTTTTTTTCCATACCCTCATTGACAGATTCATGTTTTTTTATGGTGATCTGTACTCAAAAATTCATCAAAGCAGGCAGGGTTGCTTGCGCTCCTTGAGAGTTTATTGCTGTCACGTACAAGAAAAATCTTTTCAGGGTCAATTCAAATCCATTCTATATTCTGCAATAATACCTATTTTATCTGCAATTCATGTAGGATGAGCTGTTGCAGTAGGGCTAGCGCATTTCAGGAATCTAGTCAGGGATTATTTCCTTATAAACTATTATCCTTGCTGCTGTAACCTAAAATTTTTTTTTAAGGTAACATGTATTCTACTCCTTGTTAATACCGCTCTTAGCTATGGTTAGTGTAGGAATAAGTGCTAGGTATCATCTGCTGGAAATGAGTGTTCATTCTGGTCACATACATCTCTTCTACAATCAATAACTTGATTGCTTTTTTCCATGCACTCATTGACAGATTCATGTTTTTTACTGTGATCTGTACTTAGAAATTTATCAAAGCAGGCAAAATTACCTGATTTAATGTGTCCATTCGCAGTTTCTCTGTAGCATCTATATGTAAGAGGTATAGGTTGGAGACTTTACACTACTGGATCTGGAATTGCGACTTCTCAACTATCCAGTGCTTTGTTTCCATCCATTTCTGGGTGCTTCCTGAAGTATGTTTTGGGCCATTGTCCTGCTGGAAGACCCATGACCTAGGATGTAAAAGCAGCTTTCTGACACTGGACACTACTTTGCGACCTTAAAATCCTTTGTGAATCTTCACATTCTTTTATGCCTTGTATACAGTCAAGGAACCTAGTGGCAGAGGCAACAAAACAACCCCAATATATCTGTGAATCTCCACCATATTTGACTCTTACTACTATGTTCTTTTATTTGTAGTAAACAGTAGAATGATGTGCTTTATCAAACGAGACATGAGCAGATTGATGAAAAACGCTGATAACTAGTGTTGAGCGATACCTTCCGATATCGGAAAGTATCGGTATCGGTTTGGATCGGCCGATATTCAAAAAATATCGGATATCGCCGATACCGATACCCGATCCCAATGCAAGTCAATGGGACCAAAATATCGGAATTAAAATAAACCCTTTCTTTCCTTGTAGGTTCATTCTACATGAAGGAAAACAACTAAGAATAATGCCGGATGTATTTGGGGAGGTGGCGGAGACATTAAAGTCATAGAGGTTTATCCCAATCAAATAGAATAGCATGTTTTTTGTTTTTTTTTAAGACGTTCGGAGTGACAAAGATATTGACTATGTAAATTTTTTTTTTATTTTGTCAGATATTGATGTTTCACTATTCCACGCCCTTCCCCTTCTTTTTTTTCTTTTTTTTTTTCTTTTCCCACACTTTCATCTTCATCATCATCAGCATCTTTGACATCAACTTCTTCACCTTATTCATCTTCTTCTTCATCTTCTACCTATTTTTTTTTTTTTATTACATTCTTCATATTCATTTTATTCAACTATTATTATTCTTCTTATTCTACATATTCTTTTTATTCCACTGTTATTATTCTTCCTATTCTACTTCTTCATCATATTCTCATTTGTGACAGGCATTCCCGTAGTTGTTATCTATAAAAGTTTGAAGATTACACCTTCCGTTCTGCCAGTCACAAAAGTTACATTTGTCCGCGTTCAGTTTGGCCTGCAGCATCAGGCTTTATCCAGGGGCACCACGAGGAGGAACGGACTCACCCCCATACACTGCTTAGTCTTCTTCTGCATATAATTTAGATAATATCTTTTGCTCTGATATTAAGTCTTATGCTTAATGTTCTTCTGCTCTTTGTTCTGCAGCCTCTTGTTCTTCTGCTTCTCGGTCTTCCATGTCGTCGTCTCCAGGGTCGTCGTCTCCAGTGTCGTCATCTCCGCCGTCGTCGTCTCCGCCGTCGTCGTCGTCGTCATCGGGGTGGTCTTCCGTGTCGTCGTCATCGTGGTGGTCTTCCGGGTCGTCGACGTTAGGGTCTTCAACTTGGAAATGTAGCAGAAGGTACAAGAAGGCTGAGAAAATGCCAAGAACCAGCTGATGGAACTGGAACTCGGATGGCTACCCGAAGGTTCAAGAGCCTATGGAACTACCGAGGACCAGCTGATGTTACTGGAACCCGGTTACTAAGCAGGAGGTACCCGTGCTAAAAAGCACTACCAAGGACCGCCTGACGTTGACGGAACTCGGATACCCAGAAGGAGGCACCTAAGCCAAAGGCTCTGCCCGGAACCAGCTGACGTTACTGGAACCAGGATGGGGAGCAGAAGGTACAAGAGCAAAAGACACTGCCGAGAACCAGCTGACGGTACTGGAACCCGGATGGGTAGCCGAAGGTCCAAGAGCCAATGGAACTACCGAGGACCAGCTGACGTTACTGGAACCCGGTTACTAAGCAGGAGGTACCCGTGCCTGAAAGCACTACCAAGGACCACCTGACGTTGGTGGAACTTGGATACCCAGAAGGAGGCACCTAAGCCAAAGGCTCTGCCCGGAACCAGCTGACGGTACTGGAACCAGGATGGGGAGCAGAAGGTACAAGAGCAAAAGACACTGCCGAGAACCAGCTGACGGTGCTGGAACCAGGTGGTGGACCCGAAGGCCCACAGGAGAGGAGAGAACAGCTAGGCCGCGAGGCAGCCGCAGTTACCGAACCCCAACAGTCCTACAGGGGGAGCTGGGCCTACTGGCACTACATAACCAGCCTTGACTACCAGTTCACGCAGCCCACATAGGAAGCTCCTAAACTGGAGGCACCCTGGAGTTGGCTAACTCGACCGCACCACGACGGGGCAAGCATAGGCGTCTCAGTGAAGTTGACACAACCCGGAAACAGCTGACGGTGCTGAAACCAGGCTTGGCACGAGGGAGTACCTGTGACAAGAACACTGCCGAGAACCAGCTGGCGGTGCTGGAACCCGGATGCGTTGCCCCAGTGTGCAAGAGCCAATGGCACGACCGAGGA
This sequence comes from Ranitomeya imitator, assembly GCF_032444005.1. Taxonomy (NCBI): domain Eukaryota; kingdom Metazoa; phylum Chordata; class Amphibia; order Anura; family Dendrobatidae; genus Ranitomeya; species Ranitomeya imitator. The sequence continues at coordinate 52,024,794 of NC_091283.1, forward strand.
CCAGCTGACGGTGCTGGAACCCGGTTACTAAGCTGTAGGTGCCCGCGCTTAAAAGCACTACCAAGGACCGCCTGGCGTTGGCGGAACTCGGATACCCAGGAGGAGGCACCTAAGCCAAAGGCTCGGCCCGGAACCAGCTGACGGTGCTGGAACCAGGTGGTGGACCCCAAGGCCCACAGGAGAGGAGAGAACAGCTAGGCCGCGAGGCAGCCGCAGTTACCGAACCCCAACAGTCCTACAGGGGGAGCTGGGCCTACTGGCACTACAGAACCAGCCTTGACTACCAGTTCACGCAGCCCACATAGGAAGCTCCTAAACTGGAGGCACCCTGGAGTTGGCTAACCCGACCGCACCACGACGAGGCAAGCATAGGTGTCTCAGTGAGCTTGACACAACCCGGAAACAGCTGACGGTGCTGAAACCAGGCTTGGCACGAGGGAGTACCTGTGACAAAAACACTGCCGAGAACCAGCTGGCGGTGCTGGAACCCGGATGCGTTGCCCCAGTGTGCAAGAGCCAATGGCACGACCGAGGACCAGCTGACGGTGCTGGAACCCGGTTACTAAGCTGTAGGTGCCCGCGCTTAAAAGCACTACCAAGGACCGCCTGGCGTTGGCGGAACTCGGATACCCAGGAGGAGGCACCTAAGCCAAAGGCTCGGCCCGGAACCAGCTGACGGTGCTGGAACCAGGTGGTGGACCCGAAGGTCCACAGGAGAGGAGAGAACAGCTAGGCCGCGAGGCAGCCGCAGTTACCGAACCCCAACAGTCCTACAGGGGGAGCTGGGCCTACTGGCACTACAGAACCAGCCTTGACTACCAGTTCACGCAGCCCACATAGGAAGCTCCTAAACTGGAGGCACCCTGGAGTTGGCTAACCCGACCGCACCACGACGAGGCAAGCATAGGTGTCTCAGTGAGCTTGACACAACCCGGAAACAGCTGACGGTGCTGAAACCAGGCTTGGCACGAGGGAGTACCTGTGACAAAAACACTGCCGAGAACCAGCTGGCGGTGCTGGAACCCGGATGCGTTGCCCCAGTGTGCAAGAGCCAATGGCACGACCGAGGACCAGCTGACGGTGCTGGAACCCGGTTACTAAGCTGTAGGTGCCCGCGCTTAAAAGCACTACCAAGGACCGCCTGGCGTTGGCGGAACTCGGATACCCAGGAGGAGGCACCTAAGCCAAAGGCTCGGCCCGGAACCAGCTGACGGTGCTGGAACCAGGTGGTGGACCCCAAGGCCCACAGGAGAGGAGAGAACAGCTAGGCCGCGAGGCAGCCGCAGTTACCGAACCCCAACAGTCCTACAGGGGGAGCTGGGCCTACTGGCACTACAGAACCAGCCTTGACTACCAGTTCACGCAGCCCACATAGGAAGCTCCTAAACTGGAGGCACCCTGGAGTTGGCTAACCCGACCGCACCACGACGAGGCAAGCATAGGTGTCTCAGTGAGCTTGACACAACCCGGAAACAGCTGACGGTGCTGAAACCAGGCTTGGCACGAGGGAGTACCTGTGACAAAAACACTGCCGAGAACCAGCTGGCGGTGCTGGAACCCGGATGCGTTGCCCCAGTGTGCAAGAGCCAATGGCACGACCGAGGACCAGCTGACGGTGCTGGAACCCGGTTACTAAGCTGTAGGTGCCCGCGCTTAAAAGCACTACCAAGGACCGCCTGGCGTTGGCGGAACTCGGATACCCAGGAGGAGGCACCTAAGCCAAAGGCTCGGCCCGGAACCAGCTGACGGTGCTGGAACCAGGTGGTGGACCCGAAGGTCCACAGGAGAGGAGAGAACAGCTAGGCCGCGAGGCAGCCGCAGTTACCGAACCCCAACAGTCCTACAGGGGGAGCTGGGCCTACTGGCACTACAGAACCAGCCTTGACTACCAGTTCACGCAGCCCACATAGGAAGCTCCTAAACTGGAGGCACCCTGGAGTTGGCTAACCCGACCGCACCACGACGAGGCAAGCATAGGTGTCTCAGTGAGCTTGACACAACCCGGAAACAGCTGACGGTGCTGAAACCAGGCTTGGCACGAGGGAGTACCTGTGACAAAAACACTGCCGAGAACCAGCTGGCGGTGCTGGAACCCGGATGCGTTGCCCCAGTGTGCAAGAGCCAATGGCATGACCGAGGACCAGCTGACGGTGCTGGAACCCGGTTACTAAGCTGTAGGTGCCCGCGCTTAAAAGCACTACCAAGGACCGCCTGGCGTTGGCGGAACTCGGATACCCAGGAGGAGGCACCTAAGCCAAAGACACTGCCGAGAACCAGCTGACGGTGCTGGAACCAGGTGGTGGACCCGAAGGCCCACAGGAGAGGAGAGAACAGCTAGGCCGCGAGGCAGCCGCAGTTACCGAACCCCAACAGTCCTACAGGGGGAGCTGGGCCTACTGGCACTACAGAACCAGCCTTGACTACCAGTTCACGCAGCCCACATAGGAAGCTCCTAAACTGGAGGCACCCTGGAGTTGGCTAACCCGACCGCACCACGACGAGGCAAGCATAGGTGTCTCAGTGAGCTTGACACAACCCGGAAACAGCTGACGGTGCTGAAACCAGGCTTGGCACGAGGGAGTACCTGTGACAAAAACACTGCCGAGAACCAGCTGGCGGTGCTGGAACCCGGATGCGTTGCCCCAGTGTGCAAGAGCCAATGGCACGACCGAGGACCAGCTGACGGTGCTGGAACCCGGTTACTAAGCTGTAGGTGCCCGCGCTTAAAAGCACTACCAAGGACCGCCTGGCGTTGGCGGAACTCGGATACCCAGGAGGAGGCACCTAAGCCAAAGGCTCGGCCCGGAACCAGCTGACGGTGCTGGAACCAGGTGGTGGACCCGAAGGTCCACAGGAGAGGAGAGAACAGCTAGGCCGCGAGGCAGCCGCAGTTACCGAACCCCAACAGTCCTACAGGGGGAGCTGGGCCTACTGGCACTACAGAACCAGCCTTGACTACCAGTTCACGCAGCCCACATAGGAAGCTCCTAAACTGGAGGCACCCTGGAGTTGGCTAACCCGACCGCACCACGACGAGGCAAGCATAGGTGTCTCAGTGAGCTTGACACAACCCGGAAACAGCTGACGGTGCTGAAACCAGGCTTGGCACGAGGGAGTACCTGTGACAAAAACACTGCCGAGAACCAGCTGGCGGTGCTGGAACCCGGATGCGTTGCCCCAGTGTGCAAGAGCCAATGGCACGACCGAGGACCAGCTGACGGTGCTGGAACCCGGTTACTAAGCTGTAGGTGCCCGCGCTTAAAAGCACTACCAAGGACCGCCTGGCGTTGGCGGAACTCGGATACCCAGGAGGAGGCACCTAAGCCAAAGGCTCGGCCCGGAACCAGCTGACGGTGCTGGAACCAGGTGGTGGACCCCAAGGCCCACAGGAGAGGAGAGAACAGCTAGGCCGCGAGGCAGCCGCAGTTACCGAACCCCAACAGTCCTACAGGGGGAGCTGGGCCTACTGGCACTACAGAACCAGCCTTGACTACCAGTTCACGCAGCCCACATAGGAAGCTCCTAAACTGGAGGCACCCTGGAGTTGGCTAACCCGACCGCACCACGACGAGGCAAGCATAGGTGTCTCAGTGAGCTTGACACAACCCGGAAACAGCTGACGGTGCTGAAACCAGGCTTGGCACGAGGGAGTACCTGTGACAAAAACACTGCCGAGAACCAGCTGGCGGTGCTGGAACCCGGATGCGTTGCCCCAGTGTGCAAGAGCCAATGGCACGACCGAGGACCAGCTGACGGTGCTGGAACCCGGTTACTAAGCTGTAGGTGCCCGCGCTTAAAAGCACTACCAAGGACCGCCTGGCGTTGGCGGAACTCGGATACCCAGGAGGAGGCACCTAAGCCAAAGGCTCGGCCCGGAACCAGCTGACGGTGCTGGAACCAGGTGGTGGACCCCAAGGCCCACAGGAGAGGAGAGAACAGCTAGGCCGCGAGGCAGCCGCAGTTACCGAACCCCAACAGTCCTACAGGGGGAGCTGGGCCTACTGGCACTACAGAACCAGCCTTGACTACCAGTTCACGCAGCCCACATAGGAAGCTCCTAAACTGGAGGCACCCTGGAGTTGGCTAACCCGACCGCACCACGACGAGGCAAGCATAGGTGTCTCAGTGAGCTTGACACAACCCGGAAACAGCTGACGGTGCTGAAACCAGGCTTGGCACGAGGGAGTACCTGTGACAAAAACACTGCCGAGAACCAGCTGGCGGTGCTGGAACCCGGATGCGTTGCCCCAGTGTGCAAGAGCCAATGGCACGACCGAGGACCAGCTGACGGTGCTGGAACCCGGTTACTAAGCTGTAGGTGCCCGCGCTTAAAAGCACTACCAAGGACCGCCTGGCGTTGGCGGAACTCGGATACCCAGGAGGAGGCACCTAAGCCAAAGGCTCGGCCCGGAACCAGCTGACGGTGCTGGAACCAGGTGGTGGACCCGAAGGTCCACAGGAGAGGAGAGAACAGCTAGGCCGCGAGGCAGCCGCAGTTACCGAACCCCAACAGTCCTACAGGGGGAGCTGGGCCTACTGGCACTACAGAACCAGCCTTGACTACCAGTTCACGCAGCCCACATAGGAAGCTCCTAAACTGGAGGCACCCTGGAGTTGGCTAACCCGACCGCACCACGACGAGGCAAGCATAGGTGTCTCAGTGAGCTTGACACAACCCGGAAACAGCTGACGGTGCTGAAACCAGGCTTGGCACGAGGGAGTACCTGTGACAAAAACACTGCCGAGAACCAGCTGGCGGTGCTGGAACCCGGATGCGTTGCCCCAGTGTGCAAGAGCCAATGGCACGACCGAGGACCAGCTGACGGTGCTGGAACCCGGTTACTAAGCTGTAGGTGCCCGCGCTTAAAAGCACTACCAAGGACCGCCTGGCGTTGGCGGAACTCGGATACCCAGGAGGAGGCACCTAAGCCAAAGGCTCGGCCCGGAACCAGCTGACGGTGCTGGAACCAGGTGGTGGACCCGAAGGTCCACAGGAGAGGAGAGAACAGCTAGGCCGCGAGGCAGCCGCAGTTACCGAACCCCAACAGTCCTACAGGGGGAGCTGGGCCTACTGGCACTACAGAACCAGCCTTGACTACCAGTTCACGCAGCCCACATAGGAAGCTCCTAAACTGGAGGCACCCTGGAGTTGGCTAACCCGACCGCACCACGACGAGGCAAGCATAGGTGTCTCAGTGAGCTTGACACAACCCGGAAACAGCTGACGGTGCTGAAACCAGGCTTGGCACGAGGGAGTACCTGTGACAAAAACACTGCCGAGAACCAGCTGGCGGTGCTGGAACCCGGATGCGTTGCCCCAGTGTGCAAGAGCCAATGGCACGACCGAGGACCAGCTGACGGTGCTGGAACCCGGTTACTAAGCTGTAGGTGCCCGCGCTTAAAAGCACTACCAAGGACCGCCTGGCGTTGGCGGAACTCGGATACCCAGGAGGAGGCACCTAAGCCAAAGGCTCGGCCCGGAACCAGCTGACGGTGCTGGAACCAGGTGGTGGACCCGAAGGTCCACAGGAGAGGAGAGAACAGCTAGGCCGCGAGGCAGCCGCAGTTACCGAACCCCAACAGTCCTACAGGGGGAGCTGGGCCTACTGGCACTACAGAACCAGCCTTGACTACCAGTTCACGCAGCCCACATAGGAAGCTCCTAAACTGGAGGCACCCTGGAGTTGGCTAACCCGACCGCACCACGACGAGGCAAGCATAGGTGTCTCAGTGAGCTTGACACAACCCGGAAACAGCTGACGGTGCTGAAACCAGGCTTGGCACGAGGGAGTACCTGTGACAAAAACACTGCCGAGAACCAGCTGGCGGTGCTGGAACCCGGATGCGTTGCCCCAGTGTGCAAGAGCCAATGGCACGACCGAGGACCAGCTGACGGTGCTGGAACCCGGTTACTAAGCTGTAGGTGCCCGCGCTTAAAAGCACTACCAAGGACCGCCTGGCATTGGCGGAACTCGGATACCCAGGAGGAGGCACCTAAGCCAAAGGCTCGGCCCGGAACCAGCTGACGGTGCTGGAACCAGGTGGTGGACCCGAAGGTCCACAGGAGAGGAGAGAACAGCTAGGCCGCGAGGCAGCCGCAGTTACCGAACCCCAACAGTCCTACAGGGGGAGCTGGGCCTACTGGCACTACAGAACCAGCCTTGACTACCAGTTCACGCAGCCCACATAGGAAGCTCCTAAACTGGAGGCACCCTGGAGTTGGCTAACCCGACCGCACCACGACGAGGCAAGCATAGGTGTCTCAGTGAGCTTGACACAACCCGGAAACAGCTGACGGTGCTGAAACCAGGCTTGGCACGAGGGAGTACCTGTGACAAAAACACTGCCGAGAACCAGCTGGCGGTGCTGGAACCCGGATGCGTTGCCCCAGTGTGCAAGAGCCAATGGCACGACCGAGGACCAGCTGACGGTGCTGGAACCCGGTTACTAAGCTGTAGGTGCCCGCGCTTAAAAGCACTACCAAGGACCGCCTGGCGTTGGCGGAACTCGGATACCCAGGAGGAGGCACCTAAGCCAAAGGCTCGGCCCGGAACCAGCTGACGGTGCTGGAACCAGGTGGTGGACCCCAAGGCCCACAGGAGAGGAGAGAACAGCTAGGCCGCGAGGCAGCCGCAGTTACCGAACCCCAACAGTCCTACAGGGGGAGCTGGGCCTACTGGCACTACAGAACCAGCCTTGACTACCAGTTCACGCAGCCCACATAGGAAGCTCCTAAACTGGAGGCACCCTGGAGTTGGCTAACCCGACCGCACCACGACGAGGCAAGCATAGGTGTCTCAGTGAGCTTGACACAACCCGGAAACAGCTGACGGTGCTGAAACCAGGCTTGGCACGAGGGAGTACCTGTGACAAAAACACTGCCGAGAACCAGCTGGCGGTGCTGGAACCCGGATGCGTTGCCCCAGTGTGCAAGAGCCAATGGCACGACCGAGGACCAGCTGACGGTGCTGGAACCCGGTTACTAAGCTGTAGGTGCCCGCGCTTAAAAGCACTACCAAGGACCGCCTGGCGTTGGCGGAACTCGGATACCCAGGAGGAGGCACCTAAGCCAAAGGCTCGGCCCGGAACCAGCTGACGGTGCTGGAACCAGGTGGTGGACCCCAAGGCCCACAGGAGAGGAGAGAACAGCTAGGCCGCGAGGCAGCCGCAGTTACCGAACCCCAACAGTCCTACAGGGGGAGCTGGGCCTACTGGCACTACAGAACCAGCCTTGACTACCAGTTCACGCAGCCCACATAGGAAGCTCCTAAACTGGAGGCACCCTGGAGTTGGCTAACCCGACCGCACCACGACGAGGCAAGCATAGGTGTCTCAGTGAGCTTGACACAACCCGGAAACAGCTGACGGTGCTGAAACCAGGCTTGGCACGAGGGAGTACCTGTGACAAGAACACTGCCGAGAACCAGCTGGCGGTGCTGGAACCCGGATGCGTTGCCTTGCCTATTAAAGATTGTCTTCCTAGAGCCCCAACTAGCGGTGTTGGAGCAAAGGGTAAGCAGGGGGAGATGAGTGTAGGCCGAAGCCTGCACTGGAGGCAGCTTTGTGTCTGCGTTGCGTTTGCAGGACACTTTGCCGGCTACACACTGGGGGAACAGCTGGCGTTGCTGAACCCCACTAACACAATGGCGTGTGTTTTTCTCTGTGCAGCTAGCACTTGCGGGCAAAAACTAGCGATGTTAGAGCCCGTGTTGAAGCAGGAGGAGGAGGAGAGGAGCAGAGTGTAGGCCGAAGCTTAGTTGAACCAATTTCAAAGGAAACCTTTAACCCCCCCCTCAGGTGTTACAAAGTACAAGAGACACACCTTGTGCAGTATTAATGCTGCACAAGTGAAAGGTTGCTCTATTAATTTGTCTACTTGCACACGCTGAATGAAAGACATACACAATTTACCCCATTCTACAGTCAAACTGTAGTGGATGCGTGACTTGGTTTTTTGATGAGACGCAGCACAGGTGTCCAAAATAACGCCTTGGTGCTTGGAGCAGCTTCCTGAGCGTTGTTATTTGCTGTACAGGAGTCTGCGCTCTTGTGTTATCCCTTGGCAATGCCCTGTTAGCGCTGCCCATCTTATGACATCATTTCATGTTGGCCGGTGCGGTTAACGATGGCCATAAATCCCAGACCCACAGTGTCTTTTCATAAAGCCACACTGCGGTGCTGGGATTCGTGGCCTTGAGCAGTAAATATTTTGGCCGCTCACACACGTCCTTACACCTGCTTCAGACTGGGCGGCCTCTGCTGATCCCTTCTCGCATGCCGCGGCCATGAGGCTGCACAGTCTGAAGAAGGCTGAAGGAGATGAGTTAAGACAGGCGAAGATATGCACTGCTCGTGCCCATCAATCACACCCTCGCAGTCAAAATAATTAAGACAACGAGGAGCATTTTATTCAGGCAGGGCGGACGAACAGGCGCAAGTAGCCAACCAATGATGTCAGAAGACGGGAAGCGCTACCAAGGGGGGTGCTGCGTATCATTAGAAAGGAAAGTCACACCTCAGGGACAGTGGAATGGTCTCAAAGAGACACATTTTGTACGTGTTGAGTTCCACGTGGGCAAGGAGAAAACATCAGCCACCTTGTACAAATGCAGCAGTACTGCTGTACAAGGTGGCTGTTATACATAGAAACACCTGGGGGTGGGGGCCAGGCTCCCTTCAATTTCAGTTCATGTGCCTGCGTGGCGTTTGCAGGTCACGTTGCAAGCTGCACAGCAGGGGAACAGCTGGCGGTGCTGAACCCCACTAACACATTGGCTGGTGTTTTTCTCTGTGCAGCTAGCATTTCCGGGCAAAAACTAGCGGTGTTTGAGCCCAGGGTCAGCAGGAGGAGGAGGAGAGGAGCAAAGTGTAGGCCGAAGCCTGCACTGGTGGCAGCTTTTGGTCGGTTGTGCCAGCGTGGCTTGTGCTGGACACGATGCCGGCTACACAGCGGGGGAACAGCTGGCGTTGCTGAACCCCACTAACACATTGGCTGGTGTTTTTCTCTGTGCAGCTAGCATTTCCGGGCAAAAACTAGCGGTGTTTGAGCCCAGGGTCAGCAGGAGGAGGAGGAGAGGAGCAAAGTGTAGGCCGAAGCCTGCACTGGTGGCAGCTTTTGGTCGGTTGTGCCAGCGTGGCTTGTGCTGGACACGATGCCGGCTACACAGCGGGGGAACAGCTGGCGGTGCTGAACCCCACTAACACATTGGCTGGTGTTTTTCTCTGTGCAGCTAGCATTTCCGGGCAAAAACTAGCGGTGTTTGAGCCCAGGGTCAGCAGGAGGAGTAGAGGAGCAGAGTGTAGGCCGAAGCCTAGTTGAACCAATTTCAAAGGTTACCTTTAACCCCCCCCCCTCAGGTGTTGCAAGGTACAAGAGCCACACCTTGAACAGCATTAATGATGCACAAGTCAAAGGTTGCTCTATTTAATTTTGCTCCTTGCACACGCTGAATTAAACACGTACACTATTTAGCCCATTATACTGTCAAACAGTAGTGGAGGCGTGACTACTAGTCTTTTTAAGGTGACGCAGCACAGGTGTACAAATTTACACCTAGGTGCTGTGCGCAGATTCCTTACCGTTGTTATTTGCAGTACAGGAAACTGCGCTCTTGTGTTATCCCTTGGCAATACCCTGTTAGTGCAGGCCGTCTCATGACCTCATTTCATGTTGGCCGCTGCGGTTAACGATGGCCATAAATCCCAGACCCACAGTGGCTTTTCATAAAGTCACACTGCGGTGCTGGGATTCGTGGCCTTGTGCAGTAAATATGTTCGCCGCTCACACATGTCCTTACACCTGCTTCAGACTGGGCGGCCTCAGCTGATCCCTTATCGCATGCCGCGGCCATGAGGCCGCACAGTCAGAAGAAGGCGGAAGGAGGGGAGTGAAGACAGGGGAACATATGCACTGCTCGTGCCCATCAATCACACCCTCGCAGTCAAAATATATGAGACAACGGGGGGCGTTGTGTCGGGCAGGGGGACGCACAGGCACAGCCAGCCAACCAATGATGTCAGGAGACGGGCAGCGCTAACAATGGGGGTGCTGCGTGTCATTAAAAAGGAAAGTCACACCTCAGGGACATTGTAATGGTCTGTAATGAGACACATTTTGTACTTGTTGAGTTCCACGTGTGCAAGGAGAAAAAGTCAGCCACCTTGTACAAATGCAGCAGTACTGCTGTACAAGGTGGCTGTTATACATAGAAACACCTGGGGGGGTGGGGGGCAGGCTCCCTTCAATTTCAGTTCATGTGCCTGCGTGGCGTTTGCAGGACACGTTGCCAGCTACACAGCAGGGGAACAGCTGGCGGTGCTGAACCCCACTAACACATTGGCTGGTGTTTATCTCTGTGCAGCTAGCATGTCCGGGCAGAAACTGGCGTTGTTTGAGCCCAGGGTCAGCAGGAGGAGGAGAGGAGCAAAGTGTAGGCCGAAGCCTGCACTGGTGGCAGCTTTTGGTCAGTTGTGCCAGCGTGGCTTGTGCTGGACACGTTGCCGACTACACAGCAGGGGAACAGCTGGCGTTGCTGAACCCCACTAACACATTGGCTGGTGTTTTTCTCTGTGCAGCTAGCCGTTCCGGGCAAAAACTAGCGGTGTTTGAGCCCAGGGTCAGCAGGAGGAGTAGAGGAGCAGAGTGTAGGCCGAAGCCTAGTTGAACCAATTTCAAAGGTTACCTTTAACCCCCCCCCTCAGGTGTTGCAAGGTACAAGAGCCACACCTTGAACAGCATTAATGATGCACAAGTCAAAGGTTGCTCTATTTAATTTTGCTCCTTGCACACGCTGAATTAAACACGTACACTATTTAGCCCATTATACTGTCAAACAGTAGTGGAGGCGTGACTACTAGTCTTTTTAAGGAGACGCAGCACAGGTGTACAAATTTACACCTAGGTGCTGTGCGCAGATTCCTTACCGTTGTTATTTGCAGTACAGGAAACTGCGCTCTTGTGTTATCCCTTGGCAATACCCTGTTAGTGCAGGCCGTCTCATGACCTCATTTCATGTTGGCCGGTGCGGTTAACGATGGCCATAAATCCCAGACCCACAGTGGCTTTTCCTAAAGTCACACTGCGGTGCTGGGATTCGTGGCCTTGTGCAGTAAATATGTTCGCCGCTCACACATGTCCTTACACCTGCTTCAGACTGGGCGGCCTCAGCTGATCCCTTATCGCATGCCGCGGCCATGAGGCCGCACAGTCAGAAGAAGGCGGAAGGAGGGGAGTGAAAACAGGGGAACATATGCACTGCTCGTGCCCATCAATCACACCCTCGCAGTCAAAATATATGAGACAACGGGGGGCGTTGTGTCGGGCAGGGGGGACGCACAGGCACAGCCAGCCAACCAATGATGTCAGGAGACGGGCAGCGCTAACAATGGGGGTGCTGCGTGTCATTAAAAAGGAAAGTCACACCTCAGGGACATTGTAATGGTCTGTAATGAGACACATTTTGTACGTGTTGAGTTCCACGTGGGCAAGGAGAAAAAGTCAGCCACCTTGTACAAATGCAGCAGTACTGCTGTACAAGGTGGCTGATATACATAGAAACACCTGTGGGTGGGGGGCAGGCTCCCTTCAATTTCAGTTCATGTGCCTGCGTGGCGTTTGCAGGTCACGTTGCAAGCTACACAGCAGGGGAACAGCTGGCGTTGCTGAACCCCACTGACACATTGACTGGTGTTTTTCTCTGTGCAGATTGCATGTCCGGGCAAAAACTAGCGGTGTTAGAGCCCAGGGTCAGCAGGAGGAGGAGGAGAGGAGCAAAGTGTAGGCCGAAGCCTGCACTGGTGGCAGCTTTTGGTCGGTTGTGCCAGCGTGGCTTGTGCTGGACACGATGCCGGCTACACAGCGGGGGAACAGCAGGCGGTGCTGAACCCCACTAACACATTGGCTGGTGTTTTTCTCTGTGCAGCTAGCATGTCCGGGCAGAAACTGGCGTTGTTAGAGCCCAGGGTCAGCAGGAGGAGGAGAGGAGCAAAGTGTAGGCCGAAGCCTGCACTGGTGGCAGCTTTTGTTCTGTTGTGCCAGCGTGGCTTGTGCTGGACACGTTGCCGACTACACAGCAGGGGAACAGCTGGCGGTGCTGAACCCCACTAACACATTGGCTGGTGTTTTTCTCTGTGCAGCTAGCATTTCCTGGCAAAAACTAGCGGTGTTTGAGCCCAGGGTCAGCAGGAGGAGTAGAGGAGCAGAGTGTAGGCCGAAGCCTAGTTGAACCAATTTCAAAGGTTACCTTTAACCCCCCCCTCAGGTGTTGCAAGGTACAAGAGCCACACCTTGTGCAGCATTAATGCTGCACAAGTGAAAGGTTGCTCTATTTGTTTTGCTCCTTGCACACGCTGACTAAAACACGTACACTATTTAGCCCATTATACTGTCAAACAGTTGTGGAGGCGTGACTTGTCTTTTTAACGAGACGCAGCACAGGTGTCAAAATTTGCACCTAGGTACTGGGCGCAGATTCCTGAGCGTTGTTATTTGCTGTACAGGAGTCTGCGCTATTGTGATCCCTTGGCCATGCGCTGTGAGCGCTTCCTGTCTTCTGACCTCATTTCATGTCGGCCGTTGCGGTTAGCGATGGACATGAATCCCAGACCCACAGTGTGTTTTCAAAAAATCACACTGCGTGGCTGGGATTCGTGGCCTTGTGCAGTAAATAGGTTTGCCGCTTACACATGTCCTTACACCTGCTCCAGACTGGGCGGCCTCAGCTGATCCCTTATCGCCTACCACGGCCAGGAGGCCGCACAGTCTGAAGAAGGCGGAAGGAGATGAGTGAACACAGGCAAACATATGCACTGCACATGCCCATCAATCACACCCTCGCTGTCCAAAAAAATAAGACACCGAGGGCCGTTGTTTCGAGCAGGGGAGATGCACAGGCGCAGCCAGCTAACCAATGATGTCAAAAGACGGGCAGCGCTAACAAGGGTGGTGCTGCGTGTCATTACAAAGGAAAGTCACACCTCAGGGACATTGTAATGGTCTGTAATGAGACACATTTTGTACGTGTTGAGTTCCACGTGGGCAAGGAGAAAAAGTCAGCCACCTTGTACAAATGCAGCAGTACTGCTGTACAAGGTGGCTGATATACATAGAAACACCTGTGGGTGGGGGGCAGGCTCCCTTCAATTTCAGTTCATGTGCCTGCGTGGCGTTTGCAGGTCACGTTGCAAGCTACACAGCAGGGGAACAGCTGGCGTTGCTGAACCCCACTGACACATTGACTGGTGTTTTTCTCTGTGCAGATTGCATGTCCGGGCAAAAACTAGCGGTGTTAGAGCCCAGGGTCAGCAGGAGGAGGAGGAGAGGAGCAAAGTGTAGGCCGAAGCCTGCACTGGTGGCAGCTTTTGGTCGGTTGTGCCAGCGTGGCTTGTGCTGGACACGATGCCGGCTACACAGCGGGGGAACAGCAGGCGGTGCTGAACCCCACTAACACATTGGCTGGTGTTTTTCTCTGTGCAGCTAGCATGTCCGGGCAGAAACTGGCGTTGTTAGAGCCCAGGGTCAGCAGGAGGAGGAGAGGAGCAAAGTGTAGGCCGAAGCCTGCACTGGTGGCAGCTTTTGTTCTGTTGTGCCAGCGTGGCTTGTGCTGGACACGTTGCCGACTACACAGCAGGGGAACAGCTGGCGGTGCTGAACCCCACTAACACATTGGCTGGTGTTTTTCTCTGTGCAGCTAGCATTTCCTGGCAAAAACTAGCGGTGTTTGAGCCCAGGGTCAGCAGGAGGAGTAGAGGAGCAGAGTGTAGGCCGAAGCCTAGTTGAACCAATTTCAAAGGTTACCTTTAACCCCCCCCTCAGGTGTTGCAAGGTACAAGAGCCACACCTTGTGCAGCATTAATGCTGCACAAGTGAAAGGTTGCTCTATTTGTTTTGCTCCTTGCACACGCTGACTAAAACACGTACACTATTTAGCCCATTATACTGTCAAACAGTTGTGGAGGCGTGACTTGTCTTTTTAACGAGACGCAGCACAGGTGTCAAAATTTGCACCTAGGTACTGGGCGCAGATTCCTGAGCGTTGTTATTTGCTGTACAGGAGTCTGCGCTATTGTGATCCCTTGGCCATGCGCTGTGAGCGCTTCCTGTCTTCTGACCTCATTTCATGTCGGCCGTTGCGGTTAGCGATGGACATGAATCCCAGACCCACAGTGTGTTTTCAAAAAATCACACTGCGTGGCTGGGATTCGTGGCCTTGTGCAGTAAATAGGTTTGCCGCTTACACATGTCCTTACACCTGCTCCAGACTGGGCGGCCTCAGCTGATCCCTTATCGCCTACCACGGCCAGGAGGCCGCACAGTCTGAAGAAGGCGGAAGGAGATGAGTGAACACAGGCAAACATATGCACTGCACATGCCCATCAATCACACCCTCGCTGTCCAAAAAAATAAGACACCGAGGGCCGTTGTTTCGAGCAGGGGAGATGCACAGGCGCAGCCAGCTAACCAATGATGTCAAAAGACGGGCAGCGCTAACAAGGGTGGTGCTGCGTGTCATTACAAAGGAAAGTCACACCTCAGGGACATTGTAATGGTCTGTAATGAGACACATTTTGTACGTGTTGAGTTCCACGTGGGCAAGGAGAAAAAGTCAGCCACCTTGTACAAATGCAGCAGTACTGCTGTACAAGGTGGCTGATATACATAGAAACACCTGTGGGTGGGGGGCAGGCTCCCTTCAATTTCAGTTCATGTGCCTGCGTGGCGTTTGCAGGTCACGTTGCAAGCTACACAGCAGGGGAACAGCTGGCGTTGCTGAACCCCACTGACACATTGACTGGTGTTTTTCTCTGTGCAGATTGCATGTCCGGGCAAAAACTAGCGGTGTTAGAGCCCAGGGTCAGCAGGAGGAGGAGGAGAGGAGCAAAGTGTAGGCCGAAGCCTGCACTGGTGGCAGCTTTTGGTCGGTTGTGCCAGCGTGGCTTGTGCTGGACACGATGCCGGCTACACAGCGGGGGAACAGCAGGCGGTGCTGAACCCCACTAACACATTGGCTGGTGTTTTTCTCTGTGCAGCTAGCATGTCCGGGCAGAAACTGGCGTTGTTTGAGCCCAGGGTCAGCAGGAGGAGGAGAGGAGCAAAGTGTAGGCCGAAGCCTGCACTGGTGGCAGCTTTTGTTCTGTTGTGCCAGCGTGGCTTGTGCTGGACACGTTGCCGACTACACAGCAGGGGAACAGCTGGCGGTGCTGAACCCCACTAACACATTGGCTGGTGTTTTTCTCTGTGCAGCTAGCATTTCCGGGCAAAAACTAGCGGTGTTTGAGCCCAGGGTCAGCAGGAGGAGGAGAGGAGCAGAGTGTAGGCCGAAGCCTAGTTGAACCAATTTCAAAGGTTACCTTTAACCCCCCCCTCAGGTGTTGCAAGGTACAAGAGCCACACCTTGTGCAGCATTAATGCTGCACAAGTAAAAGGTTGCTCTATTTGTTTTGCTCCTTGCACACGCTGACTAAAACACGTACACTATTTAGCCCATTATACTGTCAAACAGTTGTGGAGGCGTGACTTGTCTTTTTAACGAGACGCAGCACAGGTGTCAAAATTTGCACCTAGGTACTGGGCGCAGATTCCTGAGCGTTGTTATTTGCTGTACAGGAGTCTGCGCTATTGTGATCCCTTGGCCATGCGCTGTGAGCGCTTCCTGTCTTCTGACCTCATTTCATGTCGGCCGTTGCGGTTAGCGATGGACATGAATCCCAGACCCACAGTGTGTTTTCAAAAAATCACACTGCGTGGCTGGGATTCGTGGCCTTGTGCAGTAAATAGGTTTGCCGCTTACACATGTCCTTACACCTGCTCCAGACTGGGCGGCCTCAGCTGATCCCTTATCGCCTACCACGGCCAGGAGGCCGCACAGTCTGAAGAAGGCGGAAGGAGATGAGTTAAGACAGGCGAACATATGCACTGCTCGTGCCCATAAACCACACCCTCGCTGACAAAATAAATATGACAACGAGGGGCGTTGTTTCTAGCAGGGCGGATGCACAGGCGCAGCCAGCTAACCATGATGACAAAAGACGGGAAACGCTACCAAGGGGGGTGCTGCGTATCATTACAAAGGAAAGTCACACCTCAGGGACAGTGGAATGGTCTCAATGAGACACATTTTGTACGTGTTGAGTTCCACGTGGGCAAGGAGAAAAAGTCAGCCACCTTGTACAAATGCAGCAGTACTGCTGTACTAGGTGGCTGTTATACATAGAAACACCTGGGGGGGTGGGGCCAGGTTCCCTTTTAATTTCAGTTCCTGTGCCTGCATGGCATTTGCAGGTCACGTTGCCGGCTACACAGCAGGGGAACAGCTGGCGTTGCTGAACCCCACTAACACATTGGCTGGTGTTTTTCTCTGTGCAGCTAGCACTTCCGGGCAAAAACTAGCGGTGTTTGAGCCCAGGGTCAGCAGGAGGAGGAGAGGAGCAGAGTGTAGGCCGAAGCCTGCACTGGTGGCAGCTTTTGTTCTGTTGTGCCAGCGTGGCTTGTGCTGGACACGTTGCCGACTACACAGCAGGGGAACAGCTGGCGGTGCTGAACCCCACTGACACATCACCTAGTGTTTTTTTCTGTGTAGACAACACTTCCAGGTGGCAACTGACAGTGTTGAAACCCAGGGAATCAAAGAGGAGCAGAGTGTAGGCCGAAGCCTGCAGTGGAGCAAGTTGAAAGGGAACCTTTAAACCCCCCCCCCCAGGCATTTGTTGCTGAAAGAGCCATCTTGTACAGCAGTAATACTGCACATGGAAAATGGTGGCTCCGAAAATTATGCTCCTTGCAAACGCTGAAGTACACACTCATATAATGTGTCCCCTCACACCGTCAAACCATCCCGGAAGTGGGACTTTCCTTTGTAATGTGACACAGCACAGCCGTCATTCCAACCCCCTTGGTGCCGGGCACCACCTCCTCAACGTTGTTTGGTTCTGTCACGGAGCCCGCACTGTAATGTTATCCCTTGGCCATGCACAGTTAGCGGTGCCCGTCTTCTGACATCATGTAGGTGTCAGGCTGGCAGTGCCTGTGCGTCCAAGCTGCCCGAGATCCAACCTTGCAGTGTCATCTAATGTAGTCCCACTGCGGGCCAGGGATCCATGGGCATGCGCAGTGCATATCATCGCCTCTCACTCACCTCCTTCCTGCTTCTTCAGACTGTGCGGCGTCACGGCCGTGGCATGCTATTAGGGATCAGCTGACGCCGCCTAGTCTGAAGAAGCGTGAAGAAGGGGAGTGAGAGGCTAGTATATGCACTGCGCATGGCCATGGATACCAGGCCCACTGTGGGATCACATTAGACGACACTGCGAGGTGTGATTTCGGGCAGCGTGGACGCACAGGCGCAGCCAGGACGACAACAAATGATGTCAGAGGACGGGCAGCGCAAACTGTGCATGGCCAAGGGATAACATAACAGCGCAGGGTCCATGACGGAATCAAACAACGCTAAGGAGGCAGCGCACGGTGCCAAGGGGGTAGCAATGACGGCTGTGCTGTGTCACATTACAAAGGAAAGTCCCACCTCCGGGACGGTGGACGGTGTGAGGGGACACATTACATGAGTGTGTAGTTCAGCGTTTGCAAGGAGCATAATTTCAAGAGCGACCTTTCCCTTGTGCAGTATTAGTGCTGCACATGGTGGCTCTTTCAGTAACAAACGCCTAGGGGGGGGGGGGGGACAGGTCCCCTTACATTTTAGTTGTGCCAGCGTGGCGGTCGCATGACACGTTGCCGGATACACAGCTGGGGATCAGCTGACGTTACTGAACCCCAATAACAGAGGAGCGACTGTTGACTGTGCACACAGCACTTCCAGGCACCAACTGGCGGTGTTAGAGCCCAGGGACAGCAGGAGGAGCAGATTGGAGGTATTGCCGCACACACAGCTGGGGATCAGCTGACGTTACTGAACCCCAATAACAGAGGAGCGACTGTTGACTGTGCACACAGCACTTCCAGGCACCAACTGGCGGTGTTAGAGCCCAGGGACAGCAGGAGGAGCAGAGGAACAGAGTGTAGGCCGAAGCCTGATTGGAGCAAGTTGAAAGGAAACCTTTACCCCCCCCCCCAAGACGTTTGTAGCTGAAAGAGCCATGTTGTGCAGCACTAAGGATGCAAAAGGAAAGGTTGCTCTTTTAATTATGCTCCTTGCAAACACCGAAGTAAACACTAAAAATGTGTCCCTTTATACCGTTAAACCGTTCCGGAGGTGCGAATTTCCTTCGTAATGGGACACAGCACAGCTGTCATTCCTATCCCCTTGATGCCGTGCCGCTGCCTCCTCAGCGTTGTTTTAAGCTGCCACGGAGCCTGCGCTGTTCTGTTAGCCCTTGGCCATGCCCAATTAGCGCTGCCTGTCTTCTGACATAATTTGGTGTCAGGCTGTCAGTGCCTGTGCGTCCACGCTGCTCCAGATCCCACCTCGCAGTCTCATCTAACGTAATCCCACTGCGGGCCTTGGAACCATGGGCATGCACAGTGCATAACCTCGACTCTCACTCCCCTCCTTCCCTCTTCTTCAGACTGTGCGGTGTCACGGCCGTGGCATGCTAGGGATCAGCTGACGGCGCACAGTCTAAAGAAGGCGGAGGGAAATGAGCGAGAGCCCGAGGGGAAGATATGCACTGCGCATGCCATGGATCCCAGGCCCGCAGTGTGACTCAATCAGAAGACACTGCGAGGCGGGATCTCGGGCACCGCGGCCGCACAGGCGCAGCCAGCCTGACACCAAATTATGTCAGAAGACAGGCAGCGCAAATAGGGCATGCCCAAGGGATAACAGAACAGCGCAGGCTCCGTGACAGCTTAAAACAACGCTG